>NC_041057.1:3118557-3145407 GCF_900634775.1 Gouania willdenowi | reverse complement strand
TTTGAAGTACGCAATCAGGCCGTGACCCACACGTACTTTCTTCACCGCGGTCACTGAGTAGGCGTGGCCTTTCACCAGGCCATTGGCCATTCTGTTCTCAATCTCATGAGGCAGAGCCTGCAGGGTACGGAGAGATTCATCTCAAATATATTCACAAATAGATCTACAATTTTCACATGTGGTTATCGGTTTTTCACTTTTTTTTCTTAGATTTTCACTTGTGTTTGTTTTTTTTCCGTGTGTTTTTTAGATTTTCCACGTGTTTTTTAAGTTTCTACATGTGTTTTAAAAATTTTCCAATTTTTTTTTCGCTTGTTTTTTTGATTTAGATTTTTTTTTTTTTCACGTTTTTTTTAGATTTTCACAGTTTTTTTTTTTTTCATTTCCATGTGTTTTTTTTTAGATTTTTACGTGTTTTTTTGGATTTTCACGTTTTGTGTTTTTTTTTTTTTTTTTACTTGTTTTGGATTTCCACATTTTTTAGAATTTCACATTTTTTCGATTTTCACTTGTTTTTTTCGATTTTCACTTTCTTTTTTAGATTTTCAGGTGTTTTTTTTTTAGATTTTTACAAGGTTTTTTTGGATTTTTCCCATTTTCTTTAGATTTTTACGTATTTATTTTAGATTTTTACGTGTTTTTTTGTTTTTCATGTGTTTGTTAGATTTTTACTTGTTGTTTTAGATTCCAACATTTTTTTTTAGATTTTTAAGTGTTTTTTTAGTTTTTTCACGTGTTTTTTTGATTTTCACGTGTTTTTTAGATTTTTCGATGTATCTTTCATTTTTTCACTTGTGTTTTTGTAGATTTTCACATGTTTTTCATTAACGTCATCGACACACAAATCTGAAAAATACCTGTGAAAATTGTGAATATACTTGAGACAAATCTCTTACTCCACAGCAGAGAAGGTGAAATCATTCAGTTACTACCGCAGACATGAGCAGAGGAAGACAGAGAACTGACCCTGATGGAGCAGCTGATGATTCCACCTCGATCATGAACCTTCAGCAGGTTTTCAAACAGAAGCTCCTGTTTGGCCTCGTCTTTATAATAAGCTTCTTCTTCCAGTTTCAGAGCTTCAGCCACTGCACCGCTGAAATCCACCACAGCGTCGCCCGTATTTCCTCCTTCCAATGATTCATAACAGCCAGAGAGCCTGGAAACAAAGATATTATATTATTCATATTCATGTGTAGATTAATGACTAATCTGAGCATTAGAACAGGGAAAGAACAAAGGCCTAGTGTGTATTTCTGTTGTTTTTCTTCATAATTTTTCTATGTTTTTGTGTGATTTTCTAGTTGTTTTTGTGTTCTTTGGTATGATTTAGTATAGTTTTCTCTCATTTTGTGTGTTTTTGTTGTCATTAGGTATATTTTTCAGTTCATTTTGTTTTATTTTGGTAGTCATTTTGTGTATTTCTGTCATCTTTTTGTGTGTTTTTCTGTTATTGTTTTTCCAATATTTGTTGTTTTGTCTATTTTCTTCTTTTTTTTTTTGTTCCTTCTGGGTTTTTTTTATGGTTTTGTGTTTTTTTTTAAAGTCATTAAGATCATTTTTTGTCATGTTGTGTAATTTCATTGTCGTTCTGTGTGTGTTTTGAGTCATTTTGTGCATTTTACTGTCATTTTGTGTGCTTTTGTTATTCATTCATGTGTTTATTTTTGTTGTTTTGTATATTTTTTTCTGTTATTTTTGTGCATATTTGTCATCTTGTGTGTTTTTAGAGTCATTTTGTGTATTTTTGTTGTCTTTTTATGTATTTTTCTGTAATTCATTTACTATTGTGGCCTCATGCATCTTAGCGGTAAATTAATTCTAAAGAAAATCCTTTTCACTCTCAGATGCTAAAAATAAATGAATGAACAAAAGTTTACATTTACTAAAACTAGAAGATATATAAATAAAATTAAAGAGAAATAAATAGATACATAAATACAAAATGAAGAAGGACAAAAATAGATTATATTAAAAATAATAATAATAATAATAATTAATGAATTAAATATGTAATTAAATAAATAGAAAGATAAATAAATATAAAATTAAGATGACAAAAAGATAAAATAAAATAAAAGATTTATCTCAAATGTATTCACATTATTTCCACTATTATGTGTTTTTATTTTTCACGGGATTTTCATGTTTTTTATTTTTATTTTCATGTGTTTTTTCAGTTTTTGCATGTTTTTTATATTTTTTTAAATTTTTACTTTTTTTTTATTTTCATGTGTTTTTTTTATTTTCACTTTTTTATTTTTATGTTTTTTTTTATTTTCACATGTGTTTTTTAAGATTTTCGTGTGTTTTTTAGATTTTTACATTTTTTTTTTTATTTTCACGTGTTTTTTAAAGATTTTTACATGTGTTTTTTTGAACAATATGTCAATAAATGAGTGTGACTGACTTGGCGTAGGCCTTTTCCAACAGGGCACTCCAGAACTCGTCTTTCGTCTTGGAGTGACAGTAGATGAGTTCTCCGTTGATGGTCGGCAGACGGTCGTCCACCACCACGTCCACCCACTGCCCAAAGATCCAGAACTGGAAGTGGAAGATCCCAGCGTACTTCTCTGGGTGTGTGTGATCCCATTCCTGATCCTTCCAGTCAGGAATGACCTACGGACACACAACAGGAAGACAAAGTGACATTTCTATGGCGGGTAGTTTAGTTTGTGATGGAATGTGAGCCAGAGAAATGAGCTTTTCTTCTGTTCCTTTGTGTAACGCTCTTATCAGAGAAATCAAATATGCAACAACTAAACATTAACTTTAAAAGCAGCTCAGTGTGAGAGAAGAATTCTGTTTTAGTTGTTCATTAAAACACTAGCAAAACAAAATATTCTACGGATGTTTGTAGTCGTCTTCTCTGTTTTTACAATATTTTGTCTGTCTTTGCTGTTGTTTTGTGTGTGATGACTCCAAAAAGTCAAAAACACACAAAACGACTCCACAAACACACAAAACAACTCCATAAACACACTATGCCAACAAAAATACATGTAATTTGTCCAAAAACACACAAAATGACAACAAAAATTAACTCCAAAAACACACCAATTATACAAGACAACAACAAAAATACACAAAATGACAATAACACACTAAATGAGAGAAAATTACACAAACTAACACCAAAAACCTTTACAAAAATGACAGAAATAACACAAAAGGACAAATAAAATACACAAAATAACTTTAAATACACACTAAATGACATAAAGAGATAGAAAATGACAACTGAAATACACAAGATGTCTTCAAAACACACAAAATGATAGAAATATACACATTAAATGACTCCAAAAACACACTAAATCAAAGAAAAATATTCTTAATGACAACAGAAATAGACAAAATCACAGAAACATACACAAAAGGAAAGCAACAATACACAAAATGACTCCAAAACACACAACATGACAGAAAAATATTAAATATGACAACAGAAATACACAAAATGACTCCAAAAACACACTTAAAGCTGCAGTTTGTAAGTTTTTTTCTGGCCTCATTTGGTCAAAAATATTGTAATCCAAAGTGTTGAGTGGACAGTGAATCTCTTCTTCTGCTTCTGGCTGTAAATGAAGTTTAGAAATCCAGGTGCGTTACGCTGGTTGTCAGCCAATCAGAGATCTTTCTACAAACACGTGTGCTTCATGAGCTCTTTTGGGCGTTTCTATTGGCTGCTCGACTGAAGTCTAGCACGTTCACGTACGATCGGTAGTAAAAGTGCATTTGCGTTCCAGCAGCAGAAGTCTCCAGAACAGCGTTAGGAACAACAGTTACACGGCAAATCAAGCGGGAAAAGGCAGACCGAGGTTGAGAAGCAACAGAATAAAGTCGCAACCACTGAGGAGGAACTGATCGCTTTTGCTTTGCGTCCTCGCGAACCTCCGTGACTGCAGAGGGTCCGCCGCACACACTGGTGTCAGAGGGACAGTGAGAACAGACGGGATAAATCGTGTGTAAACTTAAGAGAAGCTTATTCAAGGTGAATTCATTTGACAGTCTGGATGCGGCTGACGCTCAGAGCGGCTGTTCGGGACAGTAACTACAGAGTAATATGTTTATTCATGTCAGAGTCTCTAAAACACCAGAAAATTTCTCCACTAACACAAGATACCGTCCCTACATTTGTCACAACGTCTCTATTGAGAAACAAGTCGCTAAAAGCATTCAGAAAATATACCGGTAAGGGAGGACTTCAAACCGGAGCGGAGAGAAGATTCTACATACTGCAGCTTTAATGAGAGAGAAAAACATGAGACATCAACATAAAAACCCCAAACGACAGAAATATACATGACAACAGAAATACAAAAAATTACTCTAAAACACACAAAATGACAAAAAGATGCATAAATACACAAAATGACTCCAAAAAAAACACAAAAATGACAGAAACAACAAAAATAACAAATTGACAGGAAAAAAAAACGCACTAAATCACTCTAAAAAAGACACAAAACAAGAGCAAAAATGGATATAAATGACAGTATTTAGGTAATAAACTGTGAATCAATGATGAATAAATGATCACAGATGAGTTGTATCTCACCCTTTTCCACAGGTTTGGTTTCAGGGCCAAACTTGAGCAGGCAGCCACGAACCAGCAGTTTCCTACCTCCCCCTGGTTCAGGTCGTGGGCACTGATGCCTTCCACAAACAGATGAGGTTCTTGGGTTATTTCCTACAAAACAGAGGTGATGATGAGAACCTGTGGTCTGCACATCTGTAGAGATGAACGTAATGTTACCCCTGGTCGTTTCCACTCCACTCGACCATACGGGGATCTCCTGAAGTACAGCGAGGAGTCGTTTGCAGGGAACTCTGCATCTTCAAACAGACTCTTACTGTTCACACAGTCCTTCCTGAGCTCAGAGTAGTGCTGGTTCCTGTACGGCACGGCTGAGGAGAACATGGTCCAAACGGAGAGAACCCTCACAGCTCCAGTCGTTCCAGATGCTTTTATTCGTCTGGGTTTTTATTTCCACTGTGGAAAAGTGAAGCAGCAGCGTAATAATAAACCTCGGCTTCATCATGGAAGGATGCAGCGTGAGCCAAACTCTGACTTACTAAACGTCCCCACAGAATACATGAGTTTTCATCATCATACTGTTTGTTTTAATCATATCTGGAACACATGGAGGCAACATTAATCACAGCAGAGACACAAAATGATGATTTCATCTCATGTTATCTAAGGGTCACATGATTAACATTCATGTCAGCATTAGAATAATGAGCATTAACACAGGAAACAACCAAAGCTTTGTGTGTTTTGGTTTCATTGTGTATATCTTTGTTGTTGGTTTGTGTAATTTACTCAAATTTTATGTATTTTTGTTGTGGGTTTATATATTTTTCTACTATTTTTGTGCATATTTGTCATCATCTTGTGTATTTTGGAGTACTTTTGTTAATTTTTGTTTTTGTTTTCTGTGTCTTTGTTGTGTATTTTTATTGTTGGTTTGTGTTTGAAGTCATTTTCTGTATTTTTATCATTGTTTTCTGTATTTTATTCCCATTCTATATGTTTTTGTTGTGGTTTTATATATTTTTCTGGTATTTTTGTGCATATTTGTCATCCTCTTGTATATTTTGGAGTATTTTTGTTGTCTTTTTGTGTATTTTTGTTTATGCTTTCTGTATTTTTTTTTTTTTTTTGTCGTTTTGAGTAATTTTTTGTTTTGTGTATTTTTGGGGTCATTTTGTAAATTTTTGTTGTCGTTTATGTGTTTTTGTTGTGTATTTTTATTGTCGGTTTGTGTATTTTACTCTTATTTTATGTGTTTTTGTTTTAAATATACAAATATACACACTTTTAGTGTTTGATGATGCTAATTGCTGGGGGGTGGCTAGTGGGTCTGTCCTGCTGTTTGTGGGCCGGTGGGTGGGTCCAGGGCACCCTTGGCTGGGGGCTGCTGTGCCGCACCTGATGTGTGCCATTGGTGTGCCTACTTCCCGCGGTGTCAGCCGTCGGTCGCCTGTGTGCCGGTGGGGGGCGTTGCCCCGTGACTTGCATTGTCCGGTGGGCGGCGGGGCCTGGGCCGCTGTCCTTGCGCAGTCTGGGGCTGTGCGGTCCTGCTGGACTGTGTCCAGTTTGTGGGGGGTTCCCTGTGCCGGGGGGATGTTCTTGGGGTTGGTAGGCTTGGCCTGCTGGGCCAGCCCTGGCGGTGGTCCTCCAGGGCGGGCGGCACGGGCCACGCCCTTGCGTGCCTGCGGGTGCAGCGCGGGGTGGCCCCTGCTTGGGGCGGTCCCCTGCGAGGCTAGGGTCTGTGACTCTGCCGTCTCGGGGCTGTGCTTGCCGCATGCCGGTGTGGTGGTCTTGCAGCGTCCCCTTGGTGCCCCAGGGTGCGCTGGGTCTTCAGCTCCTTGGGGCTTTCTCGGGTGTGTGTGGGGGGCGGTGACTGCCTCTTGGCTTGGGATCTTGGGGGCGTCTGGGGGGCTGCTTGAATGTGGGGGGGTGGCCTGGGGCTCCTTGGACCCCGCTCTTTCTTGCTGGCCTGGCTGCACCTTAGGGTCCGGAGCGGTGCTTGGGTTTACAGAAGTGGTTCTTGCACATACACTGGTCTACGATGCACTGGCCTTGTTCTATGGGATAAAACTCATACTGGGCTTAACTTTAGACACGTTGATCCTAAATATCACTCCTTCCCTCTGTCCACAGCCACCACCATTATACCTAAGCACCACACTTATCACCAGACTGGTTCACACAACACAAAAAGCACAATATACACAACTATAACATCACATCTCACTCTCACTTTAAAATAATCAACTCTTCCTCGTCCTTTCCATTGTCCTACCCTAACTCCCTCTTCCCTGTTCCCTTCCCCCTCACCCAGGTGTAACACTGCCCTCTCTTTTTATATTCTCCCTATAATAAAGTGTTTCTTCCCCTTCCTTAGTGAGGGCAATAAAATAAATAAGGGAGGGAAATAAATAAATAAGACTACAGTCATGTGATAGAAAGAAATCTTTGCTTTGGCAAATATTGTAGATTTTAATTGAATGTGTGTAAGATTTATTTGGTAACTAACAAGATGTTTCTTTCTATTGTTTTTCATTTCTAAAGCGAGCCGGATTTGATGCTCTAAAGGGCCAGATTTGGCCCCCGGGCCCTTGAGTTTGACACATGTGTTCTATACACTCTCTCCTTCCTGCAATCAGGACGTCTCCGGTCACATGACTTCCTCTCTCTCTCTCTCACCTGGTTTCGTCATCACAGGCATGTTCACTGTTGACAGCCACGCCCTGACTTTAGCATGTTATTTATTAGCTCACTGGCTAACGACACTAGGCTACTACACCTTTACAACTGAGACTTCAGTGTGTGTGTGTGTGTGTGTGTGTGTGTGTGTGTTATCTTCCTGAGGAGTTCCTGGTTCATATGCTCCGACAGGTTATTTTTGGTTGGTTATTTCATTTAGTGAAGGTTACGACTGATTAAATCCAGGATATTTGACATTAAACAACATGAATAATGATCTTTAATGTGTTTAAAGGCGATAGTTGAGTTTAGTTTGATCCTATTTTTTATTATAAAGCAGTTTTAGATCCAGTGAAAGATTCCTCATTAATCATCAACCAAAATGAAAGTGATATGAAGAACTCACCTGTCCAGATGTTTACCTGCAGAGGTGAAACTAGTCCGTAAATGCAGGTGTTGGGCTTGTTTTCAGCTCAAAGATCCTTCATAGAAGCCACTTCTTTTATCTGGATCAGATCCTGTTTTGTACACATTGAGCTCCAGGTTGAAGCTGAAGCTGAAGCTGAGGCTGAGGTTGAAACTGGTCTGACCAGCAGCTCTGGAGCAGGAGGAGCAGGAGGAGGAGGAGGAGGAGGAGGAGGAGGAGGAGGATCCACAGGCTGAAAGGAGGAAACTCAACACCACACACACACACACACACACTCAAGGTGAGACAAGTGTCAACCTGCCTTCTTTATTCCACATTACAAACCCTGTCATACTCCTATGTCTGCACAACACTGAATACATGAATGAATGAATGAATGAAGCTGTAACTGAGCCAGAACAGCTGTAAACACAGGAAGAGATTGAAATCCTCTAGAAAGATTAATTATAGCAGGGATGGGTCACGTGATCAACGATTCATGTCAGTGTTTAGAATATTAACCAAATTTGGTATATTTTACAGTTATTTTTGTAGTAGTTTTATGTATTTTTCTATAATTTCTTATTTTGTATGTTTTTTTAGATGCTTTTTCCCATTTTGTGTTTTTAGTGTAGTTTTGTGTATTTTTTTTAGTAATTTTTGTTTATTTTTGTAGTCATTTTATGTTTTGTTTTTTTTTTTTTGCTTTCTGGAGTCACTTTGTGTAATTTAGTATTTCTGGAGTCATTTTTTGTCATCATTTTGTGAATGAATGAATGAATGAATGAATGAATGAATGAATGAATGAATGAAGCTAACTGAGCCAGAACAGCTGTAAACACAGGAAGAGATTTGAATTCTCTAGGGAGAGCATGGAAAGATTATTTATAGCATGGACCATGTGATCAACATTCATGTCAGTATTTAGAATATTAAACAATCACAGCATTATGAACACAGAAAAAGAGATTCTGTGGTGTTCCGTTGTCATTTTGCATATTTTTCTGTTATTTTTGTAGTGGTTTTGTGTTTTCCTCCCTCAATTTTGGATGTTTTTGGAGTTACTTTGTATATTTTCTTCTCTCAATTTGTGTTTTTGTCATTTTATGTATGTTTCTGTAATTTGTTTATGCTTCCTAGAGTTACTGTGTGCATTTTGTATGTTTTTGGAGTCCTTTTTCTTATAATATTTAATATTGTTATGTTATTTTGTGTGTGTGTGTATCTTTTTGGAATCATTTTGTATATTTTCTTCTCACATTTTGTTTTTGGATGAGCTTTGTGTGTTTTTCAGTAATTGTGTCTGCTTTTTGTTTTCACTGTATTTCTTTGTAATTTTGTTTTTTAGTGTTTTTGGAGTCGTTTTGTATATTTTCTAACTCATATTGTGTTTTTGTTGCTGTTATGGTATATTTTACAGTCGTTTTGTTTATTTTTCTGTAATTGTTTGCTTTATGAAGCCACTTTGTGTGATATTTGTATGTTTTTTAATTCATTTTGTATATTGCTCTTTTATTTTTTGTCGTTTTGTGCCTTTTGAGTCGTTTTTTATATTTTTCCTTCCTCATTTTGTGTTTTGTTGTAGTTTTGTTTATTTTTCAGTTATTTTTGTAGTCATTTTATGTATTTTTCTATAATATTTTATACGTTCTTTAGTCATTTTGTGTAATTTGGTATTTTTTTTTAGCCCTTTTTGTATATTTTCTTCTCTCATTTTGTGTTTTTGTTATAGTTTTGCATATATTTTTTTTCGTTTATCGTCATTTTGTGTATTTGTCTGTAATTATTCTACAATTCTACAATTTAATGTTGCAGAAACGTCTACTACCAATGTGACAACATAAGCTAGAATTTAGACGTATGCTTTATGGAGTCACTGTGTATTTCTTTGCAAATGTGTATGTTTTTGGAGTCATTTTTATTTTTTTATTTTATTTTTTTATCATTTTGTATATTGTGTGTCTTTTTGGAGTCGTTTTGTATGAGTTTTTCTCTCATTTTGTGATATTTTTCAGTTATTTTTGTTTATTTTTGTGGTTCTTTTGTGTGTTTTAGTTTCATTTTCTGTGTTTTTGTAATAATTTTGGTTGTTTTTGTTATTATATATATTGGTATTTTTGTGTTTTGTGTATTTTTTGATATCCTGTTGTATGTTTTTTTTAATAATTTGTGCATTCATGTAATTTTTTAAAATTATAATAATAATAATAATAATAATAATAATAATTATTATTATTATTATTATTATTATTATTATTATTATTATTATTATTATTATTATTATTATCATGTGATGATTAATTTAATTTCTGATTTATTCCAAAGAGAATGCTATAGGAAATGGATACATTTTGTGTGGTACATGAATTAGTTTAGTTTTCTTTAGTTTAAATTTGGAAAATCAAATTGTAAATTAATGAATAGAAATACATTAATCACGTACAAAGCACATGTGGACTGAATAATTTAATATTAGCCTGTTTTATATTCCAAAATAAGTCAAATCAATCCTGAACCTTTTTTATAATTACTGTTTATTACTTAATTTAATTTAAAAATAAGTAAATATTCCTACAGTTTTTAAATGATCACTAATGGATTTTTTTTTAAATTTAAAGAAAATTGTTTGTTTGATTTGATGCATTTACTTTAATATTTGTTTTTTTGTTTTTTATTAAATGACTGATCATATATATGCTACTAAAGGTAAAATATTATATACAGTTAATTCACAGGTTCTAATAGTAATAGTTCCGGTACAATTTACCAAATAATTGTGTCATTATGTCTTTTCACCAGCAGAGGGAGCCACAGATACATAATGAATTTACTGCAACTTTTAAAAGTTCATTGTTTTGGAAAAACGTACATATGGAATTAACACTAGAGCTCTGAAAAAGGTTTATTTTGAAATTCGAAATCAGTAAGGTTTCTTTAATCAGATAAATATTGAACAGTTTGTTCAAATTTCACTGAAAAACTTAAAATAGATCAAAATCTATTAAAAAATGAAATTAAAAAATGAAATCAACAAATCTAGCTTGAGTATATGGTTTGAGTACATTATATTTACAGTATATATTTTATACACTTTAAGTGTAAGTTTTATTTATGGACCTTATTCCCCCACAAGTTTAATATTTCACGTTATTGTTATTATATTATTGTACAATCACCACTAAATTCTATGAGAAAAATATAACTTATTTTTCATAATTTGACCATGACTTATTTATTTATTTATTATATATTCAAAAATCCTTCTTTCAAAATTGTAGTAGTTCAAATAATTTTTTTTGGCTATCCAGAATTTGTTGAATCAGTAACTCTTCTTGTTTCCATGACAACAGTGGAGAGAAGTGTTTATTGCTTTGAAATCATTAATGTATCCTTCAACAAACTTTGTTATAAAAAACTAAAGGATCCAACACTGGAACAAAAAAAAACACACAAAGCTAATCCCTTAGAGCACAAGTGTCAAACTCATGGTCCGGGGGCCAAATCCGGCCCTTTGGAGCCTCTATTGCGGCCCATAGTAGAAAGTAAAAATTAGAGAAGAAAACATGAATCATTATGTAATAAAACGAAACATCTAGTGCATTTTTTATTGTTAAACAGTTTGGAAAAAAAACCTCAAAATTCTACGAAGTCCTTCAATTTTTCTTAAATTATGACACAATATTTCTCCTAATTAAAAAGGAATTAGTTAAAAAATCCTGTTGGGACTGATCTCTGTCACTATTGCTTAGATATTGTCGGTTTCTTACATATTTTGTATTTCATGTATATGTTTGAAGTGTAAACTATGGCACAATAATGTTTAAATTACTTGTTTTCCAGAATAATTTCAGGCAAGTTTAAGCAGCGTTAATACATCTTTTTACGGTAAATGAAGGGTTCTGAATGTCCTGTGATTCTTTTCCTGTGTTTTTGAGGTTGTTTATCATATTTTATCTAATTTTTGTAAACATTTATGCGTTTGTATTTCCTTTTGTGAGTTTTTCTCTCATTTAATTTGTCTTTTGCAGTCATTTTGTGTATCTCTGTCATCCTTTTGTGTATTTTTTGTTTTTGTTGCAGTATTGTGTGTCTTTGCTTGTTTTTTACAGTCATTTTGTGTGTTTTTCTTTACTTCTGTGAGTTTTTCTGTCATCCTGTTTGTTTTTGAAGTCATTTTGTGCATTTTTGTAAATATTTAGTACATTTGATCTCATTTTGTGTATTTCAGTTCTCTTTTGTTGGTTTTTTCACTCATTTTGTGTATTTTCTCTTTTCCTTCGTGAGCTTTTCTGTCATTTTGTTTGTTTTATCTTGACGTGACGTTTTTATCCTTAAACTTAAACACAACTCGTCTGTGATAATGTGTTTGTTGTTTTATTATTGCATTGCACACATGACATCTACGATAGTAACAAAGTCGTGACTTGTTCATTAATAAGTGAGTATTTGTATTTCATGTATACATAGAAATGTAAACTATGGCACAATAATGTGTGAATCGGCCCCTGAACTAACATGAGTTTGTCGTCCCTGCCTTTGTGGTTTTTTTCCTCTCCGTTCTATCACCAGATATTTGTTTGTGTCCTTCAGGTCATTTCCATCTCAGAGCAGCTGAGGTTGGAGTGTTTTATCAAGGTCACGTTGAACAGTGAGTGAGCGGAGGAGAGAGAGAGAGAGAGTCTCCTTCTATCCTGAACTCATTTAGAAACAAACCTTTATGTGAAAACTGAGACTTTTTTGAACCAAAAACAGAGACAAAGTCAATCAATCCATAAACAGTCAGTGTGGTTATTTTGTTTTTTCTGACTCTTTTATGAGTAGTTTTTGTCTGTTTGTATTAATTAAACAAACAAAAATGTTCATTTTCACAGACTGCTGTCATTAAAAGTACACTGCATTATTTTTATATATATAACTGTATATATACATACATAAAATGAATTTGGGAATAAACAAAAAGTGTAAATGCCTTTTTGTCCCACATCTTTTGATGAATTATGTATTTGTGAAAATCTATTTTTAATGTTATTCTTTCATCATCTAAAGTTTGCTCTACCGTTTCTTTTGCGTACAGTATTTTTGATGTTGTTTTGTATATTTATCTGCTATTTGTGTGTATATTCCTAGTTTGTCTTGTGTGATTTTGGAGTTACTGTGTAATTTTGTTGTCCTTTTGTATATTTTTCCGTATATTCCTAGTCGCACTGTGGGTTTTTATTGTATTTGTTGTCTTTTGTCTATTATTCCTGTAGTTGTAGGTGCTTTTAGAGTCATTTTGTGTATTTCAGTGCTCTTTTTGTCTATTCTTCTGTAATTTTCTGAATTTTAGGGTTTCATTTTGTGTATTATTGGTGTTGGTTTTTGTGCGTGTTTGGCGTCCTTTTTGTGTATTTTGATGTCGTTTTTGTATATTTTTGCTATTTTTGTGTATATTCCGAGTCATATTGTGTGTTTTTGGAGTAAGTAAAGTGTATTTTTGGATGTTTGTTTTGTATATTTCTCTGTTATTTTCGTAGTCCAGTCGTTTTTGGGGTCATTTTGTCATTTTCGTGTATTTTTGGAGTAATTTTTTTGTATTTTAGTGCTCCTTTTGTATAGTTCCCTGTATTTTTGTAAATTTTAAGGTTTGATTTTGTGTATTTCTATTGTTGTTTAATGTTTTTTGCATGTTTGGAATCCTTTTGTATATTTTTGTTGTCTTTTTGTGTATTTCTCTGCTATTTTTGTGTCGTATTGTGTGTTTTTGGATACATTTTGTGCATTTTTGATGTTGTTTTGTATATTTTTCTGTATATTCCTCGTCGTATTGTGGGTTTTTACAGTAATTTTGTTGTCTTTTCATATGTTTCTGTGTTTGGAGTCATTGTGTTGGTCTACTTTAGCCTGAGGGCCACATGTTTGTCCATTAATGATCCATTGTTCCTCTCTCTGCAGTGGATCCCCTCATGTCCACCTGTTTCTCTCTGTGGTCGACCACTGAGGACATCTGTTTACTTCCTCCTCCTTTGGTCTCCATGGCTGCGATGCCCCCCAAACCACCCCCCCCCCCCCCCCCATGCAGACACCAGCTGTGAGACACTTATGCTCATCCTGTCATTCAGCCATGACACCACGACAACTAGTCAGCCTCCACTTTAACATTCAGAAATACACAAAAAAAAAAAAGCAATAACACACAAAATTACACAAAAACACACATTAGGAAAACAGAAATACACTAAAACCACAATATGACAACAAAAATGCCTAAAATGACTTGCAAAACACACAAGACGATGACAAAAATGGCAAAAATGACCTTGAAAACACACAAAACAACAACTATTCTGTTATTATTTTGTGTATTTGGCATTGTTTCATTTACTTTTTTGTAATTCTGTTGTCTTTTTTCTGTCAATTAGTGTGTTTTTGGAGTCATTTTGTGCATTTTTGTGAATATTTAGTAATTTTTATCTAATTTTGTGGTCGATTTGTTTTTTTCAGTTGTCTTTTGTCTGTTTTTAAAGTCATTTTATGCATTTGTTTTTCCTTTTGTGAGTTTTTCTGTCATTTAATTTGTCTTTGAAGTCATGTTGTGTATCTTTGTTTTTTGTTAATCCTATTTGTTTTTTTGGAGGCATATTGTTTGTTTTTGTCTGTTGTTGAAGTCACAGTGTATTTTTCTTGAAGTCATTTTGTGCATTTTTGTGACTATTTAGTAAATTTTTATCCAATTTTGGAGTCGTTTTGAATTTTAAAAGAAAATTAAAAAAAAAAAAAAAAAAAAATATGAAAAACACATGAAAATGTATATAACGTGAAAATCTAAAAAAAACACAAGAAAATTTAAAAATACAAAAATCTGAAAAACACATGAAACTAAAAAAACACAAGAAAATTTAAAAAACAAAAATCTGAAAAACACGTGAAAATTCTCAAAAAACACACATGAAAATCTAAAAAAAAAACGTGTGAAAATATGAAAAACACACACGAAAATGTACAAAACATGAGAAAGTTTAAAAACACTTGAAAATCTGAAAAACACATGAAAATCTAAAAAAAACATGTGAAAATGTAAAAAAAAAAAACGTGAAAATCTGATAAAAACAGATACAAATCTGAAAACGTGAAAATTCTCACATAAAAATCTTAAAAACACATGAAAGTTCTCAGAAAACACATGTGAAAATCTAAAAGAAAAACACAGAAACATTTGAAAAATGTGTGGAAAACTAAAAAACGTAAAAATATTTAAAACACGTGAAAATTATAGATATATTAGTGAATATTTTTAGACAAAATCTGTCCACATATGTCATATACACCCAGCTGAGACACAGAAAAACCAATGTGTTCCTGTCCCCATCTGCTGCTAACCACTGTGGGGGGGGGGGGGGATCACACTAAATTACAGTTACAGTATGTGTGACATGCAAAGGAAAGGAGAGGCTTCAGAATGTGGCAACAGCTGAGTTTTCAACATGAATCTTTAGTGCCTGAGGAGATGAAATGAGACGACCAAAGGAACACAGAAGAAGAAAGAAAGAAAGAAAGAAAGAAAGAAAGAAAGAAAGAAGAAAGAAAGAAAAAGAAAGAAAGAAAGAAAGGAGTGACTTTCCTTCTATTGTGGCTGCTTTCAAACCACACCTGTATTTATCAGCCTTTTCATTTTAAAGCAGTGCGACTGACCTAAAAAAGGCCAAACATGGATAATGTATAGATTTCACTGAAAACAGGAAGATGAAAAAGGAGGAAACTAAAGATATAAAGAAGGAAAAGTTTGGAGAATTTAGTTTTTCTGATGAGAACATAAAGAATGAACAAACATTTACACCTACATGACATCATCTGTTTGCTCTAAACTCAATAAAGGTTTAAGATACTTGATACCTCTGTACTGTGACCCAGAAGTTGTTTCTTATGGAGGTAGATTAGTGCTTTAATTATACAATATATAAATATATTTATATATATTTTTAATCAAAAATTCACTTCAATTAAAAATATTTTCAATAAAAAATAAAACATGTATACTTTAAATTAAAAAAATCACTAAAATCAAGAAACTGTTTCAATAAAATAATATTTAAAAATCACTCCAATCAAAAATATTTTCAATAAAAAATTACTTCAAATAAAAATATTTTTTCAATAAAAAAATGCATGAATTTTCAGTAAAAGATCACTTAAATAAAAAAAAGAAATTCAATTTAAAAAATGTACTTAAATCAAAAAAATCAGTTCAATTAGAAAAAAACAAGTTAAAAAAAATCACTTCAATCAAGAAACTGTGCTTTTTAATTTTTAATTAAAAATAAAATATGTTTATTTTAAGTCAAAAACTCACTTAAATCAAAATGTTTCAATAAAAACAAATATTTAAAAATCACTTCAAATAAAAAATGTTTCACATTTTACAAAAAATAATCATTTCAATCAAAAAAAAAAAAAATCAATCAAAAAAACTTCAATAAAAAATATTTTCAATCAAAAAATCATTTCAATCAAATTTTAATAAAAGTAAATTCACCCCAATTAAAAACAATGACTAATAACAAACAAACAAAAAAAATCAATCAAAAAAATTTATTTTGGGGGGGTTCAGTTCCTAAAGTATTTATTTTTGAAACTAAAGTCTGAATGAGATCAATAATCACTTTAACAGATCATTTTATTCCATCTTTTTTCCTTGAACTGATCAGATTCTTTTATCTTTTGAAAGATCTCGCTCTAGTTTCATAATCCCTCCCTATAATAAATAATAAAGTCATCATAAAGCAAATAATAGACGGTGGTCACCTTTGTGTTACGCTGTGGGAAACTTATTAGCAGTTTGTCTAACACATAAACACTAGATGATGATAATAACTGATGTTTGAACTTTCTCACTGACAATAAAGTGGTTTTTTTCAAAGAAACACAAAAGAAAAAGAAAAAACCACAGAAGCTCAAAGTGTGCAGGTCTCTGTGAACGGAAGACGACACACAATCATCTCTTTATGTGTTTGTTGCTTTGTGTGTTTCTGAGTTATTAGGTATTGTTTAAGTTTTGTCTGTTCATTCCTGAGTCATTTTAAGTAATTTTGTTGTCGTTTATCATATTTTTTTATGTACATTTGCAGTTTTGTACATTTTTGTTGTCGTTTTGTGTGTTTTTCAGCTTTTTGGAGTCATTTTGTGTGTGTTTTTCTGTCATTTTGTGCGTTTACTTTGGAGGTTTCAGCATTGTGTGTATGATTGGATTGTGTGTCGCTAGTTGCCCATGTCTCAGTTTCAGACATTTTTAAATTTTTGGGGTCCAATAAATCTTTAAAATTTGAAAAAAAAAATGGCACAAGCCTCAAGAAGAGTGACATTTTATAAAATAACAAAAAAAACAAAAAAAACAGACTGATTGACTCCAAAAAATACCAAATGACAACAAACACACAAAAAATGAGAAGCAAAATGACAACAAAAATACAGATAATTATAAAATAAATATTATATATATACAAAATGAGAACAAAAACACATTAAAAGGGACTTAAAAAAAACCCACAATGGTGACAAAAATACACAAAATGACAGAAAAATATACTTAATGACAAGAAAAACACATAAAATAAATGTTGATCATGTGACCATCAAATCAGATTTGTGTCTTTATTATTCAGTATTTCAAATGTGATTATTTGGGTTTCTAATATTTTTTTGCATTTGAACACTTTTTTTCTTTAATTGAATAAAAAAAAATTAGATATATATATTGCCATATACATATAAATATATATTTACAAGCGAGTGGAGGTAAACATGGTAACAGGTGGCCAAAAATGGTCCAAAAGTGGAAAAAACGTGGCAATAAAAAAATGAAAAATGATTAAAATGGGACAAAAGCCGTCAATAGTGGGCAAAAAATGGGCAAATGAAGAGGAACCAGGTGGTATGTGATGGAAAAGGGGAGCTTAAATGGGCTAAATGTGGCAAATTATTGTGAAAAAGGGCAAAACGTGGAACAAAAAGAGGCAAAATGTAGGGGAAAAGAAAACAAGTGATATTTATTGTTCAAAAGTGATCTTGTTTGGATGTAAAATGGCCAAAAAGTGTCAAAAAAAAACTTGCAAAAATGGACAAGAAATTGAAAAAAGGGATATTTATTGGCAAAAGGAAACTATTGTCTGAAAAAAAGTGTCACAACTTTTTGAAAAGGGGCAAAAAAAAAAAAAAAAACTGAGACAAAGTAAAAAGTGGTTAAAAAGTTATCAATGGCATTAATAAGTAAAATGAAGACATAAAGAGCCACATGTTGAGAATCACTGACTTAATAACAGCTTCTACGTGGTGTCTCTGATTATGTAGTGGCACTCAGTGACGTCACACCCCAGTGCTCCCAGTTGCAGTGTGGGACTGTGGGCGTGGCGGTGCTCTCTAGGACCCTGCGGGCTGCGTGAGGCGGGCAGGCGGAGGCAGACAAAGGCAGAGCAGAGAATGCGCGCGCATCTTCTGCACCATCCACTGCTGCACGCGCACACACGCACGCACGCACACTCGCTCCACTGCTGCTGAAGCTGCTGCTGCTGAAGCTGAAGCTACTGCTGCTGCTGAAGCTTTTCACTGACGCAGGTGAGTGAGTGAGTGAGTCCGCTGAGCGCGTGCCATGGTCCGGCTTCCACACGTGCTGCTGGGATCCTACTTTACCTGGTTTTACTGGTTTTTACCTTGTTTCCATTTGGTCAGAGTGAGATTTAGATACTGTTAACGAGCTCTACATGTGAGATGATCATTGGTGTTGAGAGAGTGTGTGTGTATGCGCGTGTGTGATAAAGGTGGATCATGGGAACACACACACACACACACACACACACACACACCCAAAGCTTTTCCTTCCAGTAGATGTTAAATCTACTACACTCTGCCATTTGTCCTTTATTAAAACTTTTCTTTTCCTTTTTGGTTCAGATTTAAATCTGTCTGGATAAACTTTTAAGAAAAGAGAGAAAAAAAGAAGTGTGTGTGTGTGTGTGTGTGTGTGTGTGTGTGTGTGTGTGTGTGTGTGTGTGTGTGTGTGTGTGTGTGTGGAGAGAATCAGGGAGTACACAATGCTACTGCATGAAGTGCTGGGTTTAATTGAATGGATACTAACATTATTTTTACTTGATTTCCAATTAATCCAACAATTAACCCTTAAATTTCCAGAATTCAAATAATTTTTGGAGAACGCATTGTTTTTAATGACATTTTTACTGAGGTTTAAGGTATTTTATTCAATGATGAATCCACCAGTAGGATGAAGCATGCTACTCCTCTGTGTGCTGGTGGTGCTGGTGGTGCTGGTGGTGTCACTAGTCAGAGACAATGGCCGGTGTGGCCTTTGTCAGCTGAGCAGATCCCTCATCCCTCAGCGGTCACACCCCTGTCATAAAAAGCCATCATCATCATCATCATCACTAGCAGCAGCAGTGAGCGTGCTGGATCAGGACTGTGGCAGCTGCATGTTCTCACCCTGGGTTCTCTGTTGGGTGTTCTAGAGGAAGGTCCTGGAGAGTCGCTGTCAGGCATGACTAACCCACGTGTCATCATGCAGCAGCTCTGCAGAGAGCGAGACAATGAGCTAGCGATCAGGGTGAGGGAGGATCTGTGCATGAGACCTCTGGATTTCCCACCTTAATATTAGCAAACCTCATGGATGCGTCTGTGTATATACATCAGGGATCAGGGTTCTCACCAGGAATTTTTCACAGCATTGGGGTGTTGCTCGTACGCCATTGGCTGAACATTTTGAAATGTGTAACTGTCTGAGGGTCAAATTTAGTGAAGTGAAGCTAAAATTGGGTTTTTTTTGTTGTTTTGTTCCAGCCTTAGTTTAAAACTAAACGTTACTTGGATTGAATTGGTGAAGGTCATGATGAATGTATGTGTTAGTCATTCTTGGTATATATATATATTTATTTATAAAGGGCCCTATAAAAACCGTTTTTTTTGTTATCCAAATTCTGTTTCCCTTTTTTTTTTAATATTTATAAAAAAAAATTAAGAAAATATTAGTTTTGTGACACCTGTGAGGAAACAAAATAAATACTAATTTAAAAAAAACAAAACATAATTAAACAAATGTATGACAAAAATAAAGTAAGATACAATTAAAAGGTTGATATAAGTTCTAGTGACATGGATTATTCTGACCTTTTTAATTATTTATATGTCATATAAAGCTGTATGTACAGCATTAATGTTGCCTGATTTCCTCCCAAGGATCAATGGTTTACTGAATCTGATCAGGTTTATTAATTAAGTTTTGATCAACTTAGTTTAAATTAAGCTAATTTAAATGATCCTGATGACATCATTCCAGACTGTAATGATTAAACAAAATGAAATGGACACAAGGAAGTATCAGTTTTTTCACCACTAGGGGTCAGAATATCTGACACTATCAGAAGTTATCAATAATCTACGATGTTTCAGACTCTACAATCCCTGGTATTGATGGTCTCGTCGCTGCGCTACACGAAAAACGGACGGAGCTTTTACAGGCACAGCAAAGTTAAACGGGCACTGCACCAGTGCCCGTTTAACTTTGCTGTGCCTGTAAAAGCTCTGTCTGTTTTTCGGAGTCTGTGTTTAGGAGTCAGTGATGGTTTGTGATGTTTAATGCAGCCAAGACAGGGCGGTGCACCTAATAATCGGTCCCCGGAAACATTTCCTCATGATAAAAAATGTTATTTGCCCCACGGTGACGGCGTTTCATGCTGATTCTGTCCATTTCTGCATTTAATCGTTTTCATCGGTGGATTCTTTGATTCTGTTAACACGGATGTGTCTGTTTGTCAAGCCCCAAATAAATGCTTCAGAAATCTGTGCGTTAGACACCGCGTCACTGCACGTTGTTTGATTGTGTCATACGCTACTATTCGGCCTTGCTTTTAACTCACTCCACCGAAGGCCGAATGTGGGTTTTATTATCGCAATATTCAGCCGAATGAATTCGGTAACCGAATATTCGGTGCAAACCTACTTAAAACACTTCATCTTTTGCTGCAGTTTTTGGAAAAAGCTGCCACAAAATCAGGCATTTTGTGGCCGCAACGATCACAGAAATTGGCCGCAAAATCCTGGAACGACTGAATAATGACAATTTTGCCCTTATATAGTTGTGAACTTCATCACACCTGTAGGCACTGTTGGTTTGGGGCTGACATGTTTTTAGAAAATGAGTTGGTATCTGAGAATTTGGAAAGTATTCAATCAACAACCAGCTTTCGTTTGGGTGAAACCAGGATGGAGAGATTAAATGGGTCTTTATCCAGCTGTGGGCATGACTCAGAATCAGTGTTGGGCGGTAACGCGTTACTTGTAGTGTTACTTTTACTTGTGACACGTTACCGCCCCAACATCACTTTTGACAGTAACTAGTACTATAACGCAAAATTTTTCGAAAGAAATAACGCCGTTACCATTACAATATGGTGCGTTTGTCCATTACTTTGCATGCTGCAGTGTACTTCCTGTTTACAGTGGCGCTACATATTTTTGCGGGACGCCGTGCCAAACACGGTAAAACAGTAGAAGAAGAAGCACTGTCGGCGTGTTTCTGTTTACATCACGTGCGCCAATCATGGCGAGTCAATGCGAGAGCAGGACGAGCTTCTCAGAGTAGAAATACACACATTATTTTTGTCTCCAAAAGATGCATCAGTGAAGCTAAGCTAACGCTGCGACTGGATTTTAACAGACTATAACTGTTATCCAGGGACAGGTCAGCCAAGCTATTTCACGGTATGTTGTTGTAAATATGCAGCCTGTCGCTTCTGCTGAGTCACCGCTAACAGCAGCTCATTAGCCTGATATGTTAGCATTGTGTAGCTGAGAAAAATGCTGTGAATTTGTTTTTCCACATTTATTTTTATACGCATTTTTAACAGCAGAATGTGCACCTGGAATATGCACAGCTTACGTTACATTACTGTGCTAAGGCTGAAAATGTACTGTTTTAATTTTGGAGCAGCTGTTTTGTGCTTTATATGCACATCATATATGGTTGTTTTATAGCAGTTGATCAACAGTGCATTATTATATTATTACAGCACTGATATGAAGCTGTATGGACACAAATGACCCAAAATAAATAATACATTCTTTAATTCTAAGTAACTCAAAAGTTACTTTTTCCAGTAACGCATTACTTTTTGGTGTAAGTAATCAAAATAGTAACTGAGTTACTTTGTCAATGAAGTAACTAGTAATGGTAACTAGTTACTTTTTTCCAGTAACTAGCACAACACTGGTCAGAACGAGGTGCATCGGGATGTTTGACTGTCTGTACTCTAACAATGCCTTTGTGACTGCATCACTGAAGTGAAGCAGGAATAGAACACGCTTTATGGAGAGTCACAGAGAACTAGTTTACATTCAGATCCTCACTCATTTGTTTAGACAAGTGAGTGAATCTTCTCCCTTTGCTGTGGCTTTGATCAAAGCCTGACTTGTTTGTCTTTCAGTCTTTCTGCCAATGGTTGAGTCTGTGTTGGAAAAGTCACATTAACAACGCACTAGTATACACTACAAACTCAATGAGTATATACTGTCTACTATGTACTATAAATATGATGATGAGCGTTCCTATTGAAGCATACTTCCAAGTTTTCCAAGATACATTTGGAACCTACGACGTCAAAAACACCTCAATAAATATCTCTGTTGATTCTTTACTTTGAAAGTTCTGAAAATATTTTAAGTGACCAAGTAGAATATCAACATGTGCTCATTTGATCCATAAAAAGACATGTTAAATTGCCACATTCCGGTGATTTTTCAGAGACCCTTCATTGTTCTACTGATGAAACTTCTGGTTAACTTCAAAACGAGCCCTTTTTACAAAGGCGTTAAAAAAAAACAAAAAAACTAATGGAAGACGAGAAGAAATGCTTTTATTTTGAAAAGGGGATGTTTGATTTTTACCTTGAAGCTGGTCCCAGGACCTTTTCACATTTCTCTCTCAATGCATCATGGGACGGTAGAGTATGACTAGTGTGCTCACCGTGCATACTTAAAAAAATTCCCCATATCGTATACATTCAGGTGTTTCTCACATACTGATTTTAATCTTTTCATACTATCTTATGTGAACGCACTACTGACTCATTTAGACGTCATACTTAGTATGAATAATACGTTAGTATGACATTCATAACACAGCCTTGGTCTTATTTTTATGCATTTTTGAAAGCGATCTGAGCACACAGGACACCGTACGTAGCTGCTTAAAAACCCAATATCTCTTTTAGATAATTGCTTTACAATGATCCTAGATGTTGGAGCGACCTTTTTAAGCTTCAAAGTTGTTGTTTTTTTACTTCCTGGTGTGTGTGAGTCACTGGACTGTTCAGTTAAACGTAGGAGGTAAAAAGAAACAGATCGGCCAAAGTACAACAAATTGTCATACTCAGAACTTTTGGAAATCATGAAATGTTTATTTCCTCAAATCACTGCCTGTTGAAAAATATCGGTATCGTATTGGAAGTGAAAAAGTTGTATCGAGACATCCCTATGATTAATTAATTTATCGGTCTGAAAGCGCCCGATACTTCAGGCTTTATCAGCTGACTTATTTTACTGATTTTACTTTATTAGTCCATCAGATATAAATCTCTGTTTCTTAGGGATGTAACGATTCGCTCAACTCCCGATACGATTTGATTCACGATACTGGATTCACGATACGATTCTCTCTGTTTGGGAAAGATCAAAACCTCTGACTTTAGTGCTCACGTTGTTCTCCTTCTGTTCCCAGAGTGCCTGAAGCTCCTCGCCACCATCACATCCTCTCATCATGGAGCTAGACTTTGGACATTTCGACGAGCGGGACAAGTCGTCTCGCGCGGCCAGAGGCGGACGCATGAACGGCCTGCCCAGCCCCACCCACAGCGCCCACTGCAGCTTCTACCGTACCCGCACTCTGCAGGCGCTCGCCAACGAGAAAAAGGCCAAGAAAGTGCGTTTCTACCGCAACGGGGACCGCTACTTCAAAGGCATCGTGTACGCCGTGGCCAACGACCGATTTCGCACCTTCGACGCGCTCCTGGTCGACCTGACGCGCTCGCTGTCTGACCACATCAACCTGCCGCAGGGCGTGCGCTTCATCTTCACCATCGACGGCTCGCGCAGGATCGTAGCTCTGGATGAACTGGAGGAAGGTACACATGTTTACACACACACACACACACACACTTGGTAAGATTTCATTGAACTCATCCATAATCAATCCATCAATCTGGGCTAGGGCTGGGCAATGGCGATATACAATATTAATCTTGATTTTTAATTTTTTTACCTCCAAAAATTCTGAGTCATATCAGATAGTAGGCCTGAGCAATATATCAAGATTCAAGATATATTTTCTATTTTGACGATATAGAAAATTAGAATATTGCCTGTATCGACATGTTTCTATTTTATAGCTTAGTTTGTATTCAAATACTCGTTTTAGGAGTCGCTTCTTTCGTTACAACATTAAACTAGGCATTTAAAAGTAATAATGCAGGAAAAACAGAAGACTGACCTTGACCTTAAATATGACCTTGAGCAAAGGTCAAGGTCACACATTGAATGGAAATGTTGTTCAATGGTACCAGTCTGAACACTGGATCTCAATGTGTGGCCAAGTTATAGGGAAAAAAAGTGCATATATATATATATATATATATATATATATTTTTTTTTTTTATGACATCATGAACTTTGACCCCTACTGATCTTTTTACTGGCAGGTCGTACAGCTTTGGTCCAATTGAATAAAATAATCCACTTGAGATGAGCTTTTCATAAATGTAAACATTCAACTTGTACAATAAATATTTGTAGAGATATGGAAAATTTTGGTTTTTGACACTTAATGCGACTTGGCTTTGACATTTTGGCTTCAAAAAAGGTCGACTGCACATCCTTGACATTGTCCCTATGAGATGATATGTGTGTCATTAATTAATTAATTAATTAATTAGTGCTGCATTAATAACCTCGAAGGAGTTCCACGATAAAGGAGTTGCGGAAGAAAAATTCTAAGAATTCCTACGAGAACAATGTACAGTATATGGCAATTTTCAATTGCAATGTACACTCACTCACACGTGCTGTCCTTTAGAGCAGTGGTTGTCAACCTTTTCAGTTCGCGACCCGCCAAAATAAAGGTGCCAGTTATTGGGTTTGTAATTTAAAAAGTAGGAACAATTAGTTTAAACTGGCCAATAATGGGCGTGACAAATGGTGAATGTGGTTACATTTGCAAAAATAAGCGTGAAAAAGGTTAAACGTGACAATAATGCGTCAACATACATATGTGACATTAGGTGTGAAAGTGGTGGAAAGGGTTTGTAAGTGCTGAACATGTCTGGAAAGTGGAAAAAATGTGCAGAAAAGGCATTGAAATTTGATGGAGAAGTGTCAGAAATGTCAGTAATGTAGCAAAAAAGTGTTAAAAGGAGCAAAAACATGTCAATAAAAAGTGATTAAAATAGTTTGGAAAGTTTGGTGTAGTTACAGAAAAACGGTTAAAAATAAGCAAAAATGGGCTCAAATTGTACAAAACATATTCTTAGTTTCTTGAAGGTATCTGGCGACCCCCTCCCAGTGTCTCGCGACCCCAAATGGGGTTCTGACCCCAAGGTTGAGAACCCCTGCTTTAGAGGAGAGTTGTGTTTTTCTGTAATTGTGTCATTTTTGTATATTTCGGTTATTATTAAGTATATCTTTTTATTTTTGTGTGATTTTTGTAATGATTTTGTATATTTTTCTCATTGAATGTGTTTTTGTTGTGGTTTTGTTTATTTTACTGTTATTTTTTTTTTAATTTATTTTGATAGTCGTTTCATGTATTTCTGTTGTCATTTTGTGTTTTTCTGTCATTCTGTATTTCATTGAGTCATTTTGTATTTTTGTTGTCGTTTTGCCTGTATTTTTTAAATATTTTTTGTAGCCTTTTGTGTGTTTTTCTGTCATTTTCTGTTTCTTTATCACCAATGTTCTCAGACTTGCCGTCAGCTTCTGTTCCGTGATGGTTTAGAAACAAATGGACTAGTTTCCTGAGAAGACTTAAGCCTTATCTGATCTGATCAGTCTAGACTCGTCTAATCTGCACTATCGCGTATCAGATCCTAATCTGAAGCTTTATCAGGCTGTGGTCACAGTGTCCACCTTTTCCTCCACAGGTCGTGTTTCATTAATAAATGGAGTGAAATAAATATGCCAGAATTTTAAATTTGGACACAGTTTTCTTATGTTTATTAAAAACACCTTGAGATCATGTTAAAGCTGGTTTTTAGAGTAATTTAGTGTATTTTAGCTGTTATTTTGTAGATTTTTCTTACGGATTGTTCTGTGTGTGCATTTTTTGGGAGTTTTTGGAAATTTTTTTCTTGTCATTTTGTGTGTTTTTGGAGTAATTTATAGTGTGGGTTTTTTTTGTTTGTATATTTTGAGTAATTTTTTAATTTTTTTGTCATTTTTGTATTTTTCCTGTAATTTTGTGTATTTTTGTTGTCATTTTGCGTATTTGTCTGTAATTTTGTGTTTTTGTTGTCATAATAATAATAATTTTCACTGTGTATTTTATTTTTTTTGTCTTGTTTTGTAGTTATTTGCATTGATTTTTTTGGGAGGTTTTTCTTGTGATTTTGTTTTGAGTCATTTTGACGATTTTCCTCTTTATTTTTTTGTGCATTTGTAGTCATTTAGTGTTTTGTTTTTTTGTGTGTGCGTGTTTTGAGTCATTTTTCTGTCATTTTGTGTTTTTGTTGTCTTGTGTTTTTGTATATTTTCTCAGTTGTGTATTTTTCCATAATTGTGTGCATTGCGTTATTTTGTGTTTTGCGAGTCATTTTGTGTATTTCTGTTGTCGTTTTGCATTGTTGTCTGTCATTTTGTGTTTTTTGTTTATCATAATGTGTGGTTTTTTTGGAGTAATTTTGTATATTTTCACTGTTTATTTTATCATTTTTCCTTGTTTTGTAGTTATTTGCATTTATTTTTAGGGGGGCAGCACAAAATTAGACTTAGGGCCTCATGTGGCCCCCGGGCCGCCACTTGCTTTTGTCTGATTTAGAAGATTGTCTTACTCTAAATAAAAGTACTTATTAATTTGTGTATCTGAGGCCTTAAAACACTCATATAATAACTCACGATAGTACTTTATTTTTGTAGCTGAAGTCTTGCTGAGCTTCATTGTAGAAAGATTAATGCTAATGTTCTGACCTCATGTTTCCATCAG
>NC_041057.1:2993557-3113557 GCF_900634775.1 Gouania willdenowi | reverse complement strand
GCCTCACGCAGAGAGACGTTAGCGTTGGTTTCACTTCACAAACCGGTGCCATGCGTCATTGTCAGGTCTGAACAGAGCAGGACCTCAAAGGATGACGAGGGATTTTAGATCTCGACTCTATTTGTCAGTCTCACGTCTACACAGTGGTTGGTTTGGTTTGTGTGACATGAAAAGGGATCAAAAAGTTCTCGCCTCTATGATCAGGATCAAAGCACCAAGCCTTTCCCTGTTGTTTGGTGACGTCTCCATTGTTGCTCGACTACTTTAGACTTCAGACGGCACAGGTTGGTGGTTCAGAAAAGAGAATAAAACCCGCTCAGTTGGGCATTTATTGGTGTTTCTGTGCCACAAGCGTTTGCGTGTGCGCTCACCACTGTAATTGTGTGTACGCGCGCCAGTGTTTGTGTGTCAGACACTTTTATTTCAGTTTATTCAGCTTGAGCGAGGTTTAAATGTGCGTTATAGTTAACCTCTGTTTTAAAAATAAAAAAAATCTGATCAATCGATCGATTGATCAGATTAATCAATCGATGAGATTGATTAATTTATTGACCGATTAATCGATTATCAAAATAATCGTTTGTTGCATCTCTACTTCCTGATATCCAAATGAGCTGTCTGGCCACGCCCACTTTACGCCCCATTCTGGGAGAGGAGCGTTCACACGTCTGAATGTGAATGAATAAGGAAAAATGATGAAATGGGTAAAGAGACACATAAATGTGTAAATTCTTGAACAGAATGAGGCAAATTTGGGCAAATTTTTGTCTTAATGTAAATGGGGTAAAATGAGAGGATGCAAAGTGCTTCCTAATTTGTTTAAAGGCTCCTTGAGGTGCAGGTGCTCCTGCTTTAATTAAACCAGTCTCACTGGCGTCGTGCTGGGGGAGGAGCTACTGGGTAATGATAGTTATTCTAATAAGATTTTAAAGCTTTGTCTCTGGTGATCTATGGCCTCTCGGTACCTTATTAACACCAGTTTATTTAGAAACCTTGATCAAATCGTTGTGGTGTTATTTATTTAGTTTTGGTCGTATTTCAGTGGATTGATTTGTGCTGCCGTCATTGATGAATAGTCGACAGTTATTGCTGTTTATTGATCTCTTCCCCCGTGTTGTGGGCGTGACTCATGTCTTTCATCGCGCTGTGTCTAAGTTCTCAACCTTGGTGGTTGCGGGACACTGGGAGGGGGTCACCAGCTGCCTTCATGAAAATAAGAATATTTTCAGCATATTTTTACTATTTTTTTGCAAATACACTGAACTTGCCATAGTTTAACCTGTTTTCATCACTATTTCTTGTCATTTTGTTCCTTTTAATGTATTTTTGCTACATTACTCCCATTTCTGGCATTTCTCCATCAAATTTCAATGCCTTTTCTGCACATTTTTTCCACTTTCAAGACATTTTCAGCACTTATAAACCCTTTCCACCTATTGTTGCATATGTTGACACATTGTTAGTCCATTTTTAAACCATATTTCATGCTTATTTTTGCCAATTTAACCAAATTCATTTTTTTTACCACTTTTTCTGTCTGTTTATATCCGCTCTAATTTGCAACTTTTAACCAATTTCTGTGGTTTTTAAAATCACCACATTTTCCACCATTTCTGGTCACTTTGAACCCATTTTATTTCTGATTAAAACAAGGATTTCCATCTTTAAGATGACTATAATAATAATAATAAACGTTCCTGGATAACAGTGGATATTATTCAGATGAATAAATAAATGTGATTATCACAGATTCATAGAACAATGGACCATCATTTTACTGACTTTATGGATGGACCCCAAAAATCTCTCCCCTTTATTCCCCCTTATAGATGGTCCTGTCTCCACATGACTGTTCTTCAATGTTCATGTCTGTGTTCAACCACCTTCACCTACAGTGGGGGTCCCCGCTCTCTGGTACCTTTATTTTGGCGGGTCATGGGTTAAAAAGGTTCAAACCTACTCCCCTAATGAACGTTATTGTGTAGTCTTGGTGTGTTGTAACGCACACACTCTGCAGCTGGAGGTGAAACGTTTATAAGAAGCGATGTTGATGCAGTGACAACCCCCCACATCCCACCCACCCACTGACTGACTGACTCGGCGACGCCCGCCCAATCCTCCTCTTCCTCGTGCTGCTGCGATAGCTGCTGAGACTGGTTGCTAGGAGACCACATCCTGGGCACAAAGGAAGCCCAGCTGGTGTGGACCGGTCTGGTCTGTGTCAGATCCCACATCCTGCAGCAGCGAGTGTGAGAGAGTTCACCCTCCGTGTGAGGATGGAATGAATGGGTTTGTGTGCGTTTACCTGTTCTCACGCCTGCATGGGGCGTGTCTGTGTGTGTGTGTGTGTGTGTGTGTGTGGTAGAGATTACAAATGTGCCTGTGATTTTAAAATGAAAGCCAGTTCCAGGTTCTTCCTCTCGTCCCTTTGTGTTCTCCGTAGACGTCCTCCCTCCTCTCCTCTCCTCAAACGCTGGTGTTTTACATTTAAATAGGAAAAAGGGCGCGGCCCCCTCCTCTCTAGATCCAACACTCAGCAAATTAGTATCATTTTAATTCTGCTGATGGACTGTAATTATTCCGTAAGACATGCGGTCTTTTGGCTTCCTCTCAATGTTTCCACAGGCTGTAATTACCACAGTTTAACAAAACCCACTGATTCCTTCAGTGTAGATTTGTCTGTAAAGAAGATTAAACCTGATTCACATAAAGCAGTGAGGAAATATTCATTTCACGGTTATACTGACCTTGGTTGGACTGAAATTGACAATAAATACCTGGGTTTGCATGCTTTTATTGGGTTAGTATTTATTTTTTGTGTTTTTGTTGTCATTGTGTAGATTTTTCTTGAGTTTTTGTTCATGTTTAGCATGTCTTTATTGCGCTAGTGTTTATTTTTGGGGTGTTTTTGTTGTCATTGTGTTTAAATTGACAATAAATGCCCTGGTTAGGAAGAAACAAGGATATAAAAACACGTGCTCAAGGCACAAGGTCACTTTGTCATTGACGACGAAGAAATAAAACCAAAATAACTGTTAAATGAAATGTATTCCCCGGATAAGAAAGGGATGGATACTTGTACATCCTCTAATAGGCAACAAAAGCCGTCTTTCTCTGGTTATCGGGGCTCGTGCAGCAGCTCCTGCTCTGTGTGCGTTTCTTTGGCTTTTGGTGCTGCAGAGGCGGTTGTCATGGCGATAAGCTTCCTGACAATGGGGGCCGTAATGCGCTGAGTGTGCTCTTCATGTCGGGGTTTTTTTTTTTTTTTTTTACCTGCCCGTGATCTCAACGCGTTCACGCATTGTGCAGACGATCGGAATGATGGAGAGGCGTGGCCATACACACACACACACACACACACACACACACACACTGAAACCTGTGTGTGTGTGTGTGTCATCTGAATTCTGTAACAGCATCGTTTTAAGCCAGTGTGCCCTGAGGGGTCGAAGCAGAACAGGAAGTACAATTTAATAACGCTCAGGCCCTAATGGTCTTTATAAATATAGTTTCTGCTTCCTGTCAGCAGGGGGAGGGGGCGTGGCCTTTAACAACATCAGGGCCACAGCTGGTCCTCATGACTGTGCAGATATGGCCTCTTAACTGGTTTATCTGGTCACCAGGAGCAACGCCGTTACATAAAGGTCACAGAGAGGTCAGGAAAGCAACTGGTAGCATCATCATCATCATCATCACAATGAATCAAAGCTTCCTGAAGCAGCCAGAGGAATAAAAACCCTCCTCAGGTGTAGAAATAAAGAGCGGCTGAATCGATCGGTGCGTGGGCGTCTTCCTCCATCCATGCCTCGCCATCCCAGCTCTTCATGGCTTTCATATCTATTTATTGCACTGGTTTTTCTCTGTTGTTGAGCAGAAATGAGAAGAAAAGAGATGGTTGGACATGTTTTATATCATGCACACAAATCAGACAAATACAAAAAATGTCAAAATTACTTTCAGCTTTTAGAATAAATCTGTACTAATTACTAATAATAATTTTTGTTGTGATTTACCTTCAATTTTTTTGTTAGTTTGTAGTTTGTAGTGTGCTTTTATTGTGTCAGGGTGCTTTTTTATTTTTTGGAGGTGTTTGTGTAAGTGTTGTTGTTTTTTGGGTGTTTTTGTTGTCATTGTGTAGATTTACCTAAAGTTTTTTTTTTTTTTTTTTGTGGCAGTTTTGAGTGCTTTTATTGTTTGTGTGTTTTTTGTTTATAAATTTTGTATAGATTTGCCTTTAGTTGTGGTTCATGTTTTGCATGCTTTTATTGTTAGTTTTTTTTGGATGTTTTTGTTTTTTTTGTGTAGATTTTTTTTTTTAGTTTTTGTAAAATTTTTGCCTTTATTGTGTTAGTGAGTTTTTGGGGGGGGGGTTAAGTTGTTGTTGTTGTCATGGTTTTTTTGTTAATTTTTTGCTTTTGTTAGTGTTTTTTTTATTTTTTGGATGTTTTTGTATACATTTTTCTTTCGTTTTTGTTAATGTTTTGCATGCTTTCATTGCTTTAGTGTTTTATTTCATATTATTTTGTTGTCATTTTGTACATTTCTTGCTTTTTTGTTGTGTGTATTTATATTCTTCTCATTTTCTACATTTTTAATGTTTTTTTAGTCATCTTGTGTTTTTTTTGTTCTATCTTTATTGTCTTTTGTAATTTTTTTTATACAGTTTCTCATGTCTGCTCAGACTCTGCAGTGTTAGAACTGTTTGTATGTCTCCGTGCACACAGTTTTGTCCTCTATTCTGACGTGTGTAGGTGTGGTGTTTAAATCATCATTTAAATGCTCGGTGCAGCTCGTTTGCATAAATGGGGAAAGAACATTTTCATACGTTCGCTGCCTGCTAATCTGTGGTTTACGTCCGATTTAAATGGATCAAATTACATTTCAAGGATCACAGATCAGACTCCATAGTGACACCATGGGGGACCCGACGGCACCGGGTGGGTCGGGTTCTGACAGATATTTAGAACTGGTGGTCGTGTTTTGCACGCAGCGTTCTTCATTTCCTGCTGCAGCTACTGTAGTCCTGAAGAATGCAGCTTGAGACAGTGAGAACAGGATTCACAGTGGAGGACAATTAGAAATGAATACACTGTGGAAACATTCATTTTTCTACACAATAACATGGATTATCCTGATCTCTGATACGTAATATATGTAAATAGATCTGATGGGTTTCTTGCGTGCACTGCTCCCCTGTTTATTTCACTTTCTGTTGTTGCCCGTGCACTGATCTGATGTTGACATTAACAGTTGTTTGTTATTAAAATCCGTGTTTACCACTAAAATAAACGTAAATATGTCATTTCTATGAGAAAAACTGAGGTTTTTTGATCAGCTCTCTTACTGTGACACGGTTATTTATTTACTCGCCGTTCATGTGACTGTTTACTGTAAGACCTGTGCACATGCCTCTGCGTACATCTGTGGAACCAGTAGTTTAGTCCACCGTGCTTGTCGTCTTTTAGTCTCCAAGTCGTCGTCTTCTCATTCTTCTTTATTTCCGGTATTGGGACGCCTCTCCAAGCCGTCGAGAACGCGCACCATTTGACGTCTGCAGAACTGCGTGGGAAATTCTTGCCCAGAACAGCAGTAGAAAATGTATGACACAATCTGTTTAAGGCAATAGGGAGAAATGTGTGTGAACTCATTCTCTTTGGTTTAGAGCGTTTCATCAACCATTAGCATTAAAAGACTTAAAATTCAAGTTTTTTTTTTTTTTTCACAAATCCTGGTTTAGACTGTTGAGTTAAAACTTGCTAAAGCTCAATACATGATGGTTGTAAATGTGTGATTGTGTCATAACATGTCGGTGAGGGTTTAGTCTGTGTCATATAGATGTTTCACAAAGGGACGTCTGTCAAATTAAGTCGGATTTTGTGCGAGAATTGACATTTTGGTCGCCCTGAGAACCAGTTTACTAAGAAAAATTGCATAAAAATATGCAATTTTATCTGCTTTATATCAAAAATGCAAAGTTTTCCTTTGTTTGCAGTAAAATGAATCTACTTAACTGGACTATTGATCCCTGCTGTCTTAGTGTTCAGCCCTTTCTTCTATTATAAATCAATCCTTGGACACTTCTAGCTGTGTTTACCTTTTAGTGCAGAGTCATACCATCATTTAATATTCATGCCACCTTTTACGTCTAATGAAATGTTTGTTTTGAAGGCGTTGTGCTGGACTCGGGCTGAATTATTCAGTGTGTGTAGTTTGAAGGTCCCTGCATAGCTGCTGCTGGTGTTTGAGGCTTTAGAGGGGAGGGGTCATGTGGTCCTGACAGCTGGTCAAGCACAGATTAAAGATGAGCTCGGTGGGACAAAGGGGGTCCGAGCACCTGGAGTCTGGAAAGACCCAGTTTTTCACAATCTGCAGACGCCAACGCCCAAAAGTTGTCTTTCTGATTGTGATTTTACGGTTATTCAGCCTCTAAACTGGACGTGGGCAACTGCCCTTGGTCTGACTTTGTGTGGCCCCTGCACAGAATGACAGAAAGGCACAAAATAACCTGCAGAAATGTACAAAATGACTCCAAAAGGTGAACAAATTTACAAAAAATGCACCAAATACACAAAATGACTTCATAAACACAGACTTGTTACTCAAAAAACATCAAAATTACAGAAAAATACACAAATTGGCAACAAAACTAAACACAAGCTACATAAATGCAAAGAAACGACAATAAAATTCCACAAAATTACTCTAAAAGGTGAACAGAATTACAAAAAACACAAATTACTCTGAAAACACAGATTAATACAAAATACACGAGATGACTTCATAAACAAAGACTTATGACGCAAAAAACTACGAAATTACAGAAAAACACACAAATTGGCTAAAAAAAATGCAACACAATTAACGCAAAAACATATAAGACTACATAAATACAAAGAAACGACAATGAAAATCCACAAAATAACTCAAATAGGGGAACAAAATTACAAAAAATACACAAGAACAACAAAAATACTAGCAATGACTCTAAAAACAAAGGCTTATAATACAAAAAATGACAAAATTACAGAAAAAAAACACAATGTACAACAAAAATGCAACAAATTTACCACAAAAACTACATAAATAGTAGAAATTACAATAAAAATCCACAATGACTCTGGAAACACAGACTTTGAACACATAAAACAACAAAATTACAGTAAAATACACGTGTTGTATATTTTCACATATTTTTCATGCTGCAGATGTATTAAATTAGTATATTGTGAGGTTTTTGTATAGAGATCGGATGTTTTCTGTGGGATTTGACAAACATTGACCGTTTACACTGTAAATCTGAGTGTGTGTGTTGTTTAGTGGCTGTAGGAGGACGAGTCAGATCAGAACGTGGAACCTTAAGAATTAGGATTAGAGACATTTCAGAATTAAAGAATATGCAACAGTTATAATTCAGTGTATCTTCTTGGATGCAGTAGTTAACATCTTGGTAATATTTTCTTTAGTTTATGAAATCTCAGTTAAAAAACAATCTCATTGTTTTGAGTGGGATTGAGATAAAAAGCTTAAACTGTTGAATAAACACTTCATCCCTTTGATCAGCTTTGCTTCTTAAAGCCAGATTAAACCTTGAACCACTAACTCCTGCTTTTTAAGTCTGGAATGTTCTCTTCATATTCCCCTTGTCTATTTGAAAAAAAATGGTTTTGTATTTAGCTTTGTAGATAATTTGAGATGTTTTAAACGTAATCAAATCCATAAACTTAATTTCTTTAGACTTTAGAAAAAGGCGGTTAGTATGATTCAGATATCCCTACATGATTTATAATCCTTATCATTCTTTTTTGCATAATAAATACATTTTATAGGTTGTTTTTGTATGTTTCTTCAACACAATAAGACAGATCAGGTAGAATGAATGCACAGTAGAACACACGTGCTGCAGGTTTTCCCCAGAACAGTTATTACACTTTATTTGTGTATTTTTGTTGTAGTTTTGTATATATTTCTGTTTGTGGGATTTTTGTTTGGGAGTTTTTTTTTTTTCATTGTGTGTTTTTATTGTTTGGGGTCTTTTGTGTTTTCACTCCTTTTATATGTGCTTTCTTTTTTTTTTGTTTTTTAGTGTTTATGTATTTAATGTTTTCATAATGAATAAAAAGGATGTGTGGCCGTAGATTAACCCAGGCTGATTAGATGGAGCTGCGTCCCCTGAGTTTTGGGTACAGCTGTTGAATACCACGCCAGCCAGTCACCACCACACACTTCAAGTGTGTCTAGCAGGACAGAAAAGCAGCAGGACAGCTGCCGGGGTGGGTGGGTGGGTGGGTGGGTGGGGTGCTCCCAAATTATCTACAGCCCATACTTGAGATACGTAACACTAGTCACACTGTGATGTTTGACAAAACTAACACACAGTCCACTTGTAACAGTAGAACTCTACCGTAGAGTGAGTGAGTTGTGGTGGAACAGCTTGATGTTCAAATAAAAAAAGAAGGAAAATGTATCGTTTCAACAGGCGTTAGAAAAGCAAACCAGTAGCTACAGTATGACGAGCTTTAAAAGCTTTTATTCAGAGCGGTTAATGACACGTCTCATCTGATCTGGTAACAGTGTCTATAAAGTGTGTGTGTGTGTCAACAGCTGCTCGCCATAGAGCAGATCCCCAAAGGACACTCCATCAACAAAAACTATGCCAAATTACAGAAAGATATACAAAAATGACTAAAAAAAACCCACTAAATTACAGAAAAATGCAAAAATGACTCCAAAAACCCATTTAATTATAGAAAACTACATACTCTGACTCAAGAAATGCAAAGATATTACTCTTAAAACACAGAAAATCCACTAAAGGACAATAAAAATACACAAATATGACTCCAAACAACACACAACAATGACAATAATGTACAAAAATGACTCCATGAACACACACAATGACAAAAAATACACACAAGGGCAACACAAAAGACAAATATACCAAATTACAGAAGAATACACAAAAAGGACTCCAGGAACTCAATACAACAACAAAAATCCACAAAAAGACAACAAAAATGCAACAAATGACTACAAAAATACACATAATGGAAACAAACTACAAATATGCCAAATTTCAGAAAAATAGACAAAAATGACTCCAAAAACCCACAACTCAAAAAACACACTAAATTACAGAAAAATACGCACTAGGACTCAAGAAATGCAAAGATATTGCTTCTAAAACACAGAAAATCCACTAAAGAACAATAAAAATACACATAGATGACTCCAAAAAACACATGATAAATGAATAAATGATTAAAATGACTCCATAAACACAAAATGACAAAAAAATACACACAAGGGCAACAAAAAAGACAAATATACTCAAAACAACAACAAAAAACCACAATAAAGACAACAAAAATGCAACAAATGACTACAAAAATACACATAATGGAAACAAAAACAAACAGTAAAAATGCACAGATATTACCCCTAAAACACAGAAAAATCCGTTAAAGGACAATGAAAATATACATAGATGACTCCACATAACCCAAAAAAATTGGTTAAAAACAAACTAAATTCATTTCAGAATCTACAAAATGGCCAAAAATCCACAAAAAGAAAACATAATATACAGAAACGACTACAAAAACACACCAAATGACAGAAAAATACACAAAAATGAGCCCAGTTAAATATTAAAATGAACAAGTTGCTTTTTTAGTCATTGAACAATCATTAAAATAAATGAATATTCTGAGGGTGAATAACTCTGAGCGACTGTTTTAATTGAAAAACATGAGGAAAGCAACATAAACACAAAGTCCACACATCAAAGCTTCTGTTTTAATCTCAATACAAAGTGTTTAAAGGTTTTTTTTTCTATCTTACAGGTTACCTGCCTTCAAGACTTTTTTGGTGATGACGACGTCTTCGTGGCTTGTGGGCCGGAGAAATTTCGCTACGCGCAGGATGACTTTTCACTGGATGAAAACGGTAAATGGAAATGAACTGGATGGTATTAAAGGAGCAGTACTATGAAAAATTCACTTTATAATGGTTTTGCTTCAGTTCTGTTCCCACCCCCCACTCCCCCAGAGTCCAAATATGTGCAGCATTCCTGGGTAGGCTATGAGTTGCGTCTGCTAGAGTCGAAACACACAATTTTCGGGCCAAAAAAACCTGCTTGTTTTAGTCAAAAAGTGGTATGAGTGGACAGGTTTTATTCTCCTGAGTCCGAATTGCGCCCGCTGGAGGGCCTGGAAGTCGGTGCTCGTCGCTCAGAGACTTTCATCGATGGGACCAGGGGCGTCTCTGGTGCCCCATTGGCCGAGTAGGGTGCCTCGTCCCTGGGTAGAGTTCTGGCTGGTAGGGCCTGGAAGTTTCTCCCATCCATTTTCCAAAAGTACTCGGATCGGGCTGAACGAGGTGTCAACGGAAAGGTCTGGTCTCCCTGAGTCCGAAAATTTGCATCAGTACTGAGTAGAGTATGAATTGTGCCCGCTAGAGTGGAAACACAAGTTTTCAGGCCAAAAAAAGTGCTAATTTTGTTCAAAAAGTGGCATCAGCAATTTTATTCCTCTGAATCTGAATTTCGGGCTAGAGTCCGAATTGCGCCTGCTGGAGGCCCTGGGATTTGTGCTCGTCACTCAGACTTCCATCGATGGGACCAGGGGCATCTCTGGTGCCCCATTGGCTGTGCAGAAAGGTCTGGTCCCCCCTCCCCCCGAGTCTGAATATGTGCATCATTACCAGGTCGTCCGAATTGTGCCCCTAGAGCCGTTGCACATAATTTTCAGGCCAAAACAAAGTTGCTAATTTTGGTCAAAAATTGACACTGGAGTCTCTGGAAGTTGGTACTCTAAGGTTGCTGAGAGACTTCCATCGATGGGACCAGGGGCATCTCTGGTGCCCCTTTGGCCAGACAAGGTGCCTCGTCCTTGGGTAGAGTCCTGGCTGGCGGGGCCTGGAAGTCTCTCCCATCCATTTTCCTAAAGTGCTCAGATCGAGCTGAACGAAAGGTCTGGTCCTTGGAACAATTGGAGCTGGGTGAAAAATATCATAATACTGGACCTTTAAACAAGATGTTTTAAATACATTTAACACATTTTAATGAAGTTAAAAAGCTGTAAAGCATTGGAAATGTTGGAAGATAAAGGTGAACATTAAGGGTATTCACAGGTTTGTGTTTCGTTGAAGTGAAAGATGAACTCCTGTAGAAAGGATAGAAAGGTCTGTTATCTACAGCCACAGCAGGGATTGGAAACGAGCAGCCATTAATCTGTGCACTGACAGGTCGAGGCCAGCTGATCCTTTAGCGCTGATAGTGACAGGAAGTGTGAAAACAATCCTCTCCCTGATTGGCTCGTGTTCCCTGCTGACTCAGCGTGAACTCATCAAGTTGTTACTGGAACCAAGATGATTCACTAACTTACTTTGGTCAAATTATCAATAGAATAATCACCAATCTGAGCTTTAACACAGTGAACAACAAAGGCGTTGTGTGTTTTTGTTTCCTTTTTTGTAATTTTGTTGATGCTTTTGTGTATTTCTATTGTAGCTTTGGATATTTCAGGAGCTTTTTTGTGTACATTTCTTGTGTTTTAGTGTATTCACACTTATTGTATGTGTTTTTGGAGTATTTTGTTTTATGTGTTTTTTATTTTGTGTGTTTTTCAAATCCTTTTGTGTATATATTTGTTGTAGTTGTGTATATTTTTCTGTTATTTATGTGTACGTTTGTTGTCGTCGGGTGATTTTTGAAGGAGTTTTGTCTGTTTTAGTTTTTCATTTGTATTTTGGAGTCATTTTGTGTATTTTCGTTGTAGATTTGGATACGTTTCTGTTATTTGTGTGTACATTTGTGGTCGTCTTCTGTTTTTTTAAAGGGATTTTGTGTATTTTTGTTATTATTCTGTGTGTTTTCATTGTTTTGTGAGTGTGGTCGTTTTGTGTATTCACACTCATTGCATGTGTTTTTTGAAAGAATTGATGTAGTTTTTATTTTGTGTGTTTTTAGAGTCCTTTTGTGTAGTTTTGTTGTAGTTTTTATGTGTGTGTGTGTGTTTTTAAGGTGGTTTTGTGTATTTTTGTTTTTATTATGTTTTTATTGTTTGAGGTTGTTTTTTTTTTTTTGTATTTACACTCATTTCATGTGCCTTTATGTATTTGTGTGTTTTTAGATGATTTTTCCCTGTTATTTTTGTGTATATTTGTTGTCATCCTGTGTGTTTTTTTATGTCCTTTTGTGTGTCTTTCTTTAACTTGAGGTTTTTTGAGAGTCATTTTATGCGTTTACTTCTGAGGGCCGCTAAAAGTTAGCTGACTGTGATACATTGCTGCTAATTTTGTATTTACTTCTACACAAATAATAGAAATATGAATTATTGGTTTCTTTGAGGTGATTTTTTTCATCAAAGGACACCAGGACACTTTAGTGAGATATTTTCAGATTTCTTTTGGGTGCTGTAGAGGGCATGGCCTTGGTTTTACACCTGGTGAACAATAGCATGAGTGTGTGCAGCAGTGTGTGAAGGTTAAACCAGAGAAGACAGACATGGGGAGATCCCTGGAGAGCGAGGGAGGACACGTCGTATAATTAGCATCAAAAGAGGAAAAGAAGAGGGGAGGGGGGGATGTGAAGGGAGGTTGATGGCATAAATGTAGGAGAGGAGTCTCTCACTGACCTACAAACCCCAGCACACGTTCAAACACCGTCTATAATGATATATATTTGTTTCTATAGCTTATTTTGTATTAAAATACTCTGTTTTAGGAGTCGCTGCTTTCTCTACTTCTCAGAACAGCATGAAAATCTCAGTTAAATAGATTTCTGAGTGCATTCTAACTTAGACCTTCCCCTAAACAAGCCACACTACAGAACTCACTCACACGTGCTGTCCCTTACAGGAGAAAAAAGCCAAAAGTGACACACATTGTGCAGCTATTTGTTATTAAATCCACCTATGTGGCATTTTTAATCAGCAAATTTAACCCAGAATTTGTCTTTCTGGTCAAAATAGATTAATATTGTATATTTTGGGAAAAAATATTGAGATTAGTGTTTTTGGTTCATATTTCCCAGCCCTAGTGACAAGGCAAATGTATTTGTATAGTGCATTTCATACATATGTCAACAGAAAACATTTAATAGTTTAAAAATCAATAGGAATATTTAAAATCAGCAGTAAAAACATTTTAAACCAGGAGTAAAAACAATAAATCAACAGTAATATGATTAAAAAAAATCTCCCTCTCAGTCATACGCAGTAGGGAAAATTGTACCTTTCACTTGGATTTTAAAAAAAGTTCACATTGGACGCCGACATCATCTCTACATGACAAATGAACACAAACAAAATTGTGTCTTAAACCTGTTTTTTAAATGTATTATGTGAATGTAGTGTTTTTGAAATATGTGGTTAGCGACACGATAGAAAGCAAGTTTATGATACAGAATCATAATTAGTTTTGTCTGTAAACGGTTTCTCATTCTCACTGGCTCTTTAAACAATGACGGATGTTTTACACACTTGTATTCTTAGAATATTTTGTTCTCCAATGAAAGCTTGAGGGAACGTCGTCCTGCTGTGTTATTGTGTATATTTCACACACATGTACCAGGTGTGTATCAGGTGTATATCAGGTGACCTGGGTTATTGTTCTGTCCACAGAGTGCAGAGTGATGAAGGGAAACACAACTCAACGCGCTTCAGTTAAGAGTCCTGCTCTGATCAAACGATGCAAGTCTCCAGCTGAATCAAGTGAGTCCTTTAACCTCTTCAACCCCAACGGACCCGCCGGCGGGGGCAGGTGCAGCTTCCATGACTCTCATGTAAAGAATGAATGAAATCACACATTTTATACCTCTCTGTAATCCTAAGAAACTCAGCTACAACTGTATCCAACCCACATTCAGAACCAAAGACCGCAGCACACACACCAGGCCATTATGTTCAAAGAGGGAAAAGTCGACATCTCTGCAAACTCAGCATTTTTCCACTGCTGTGAGTCACAAAATAAACATAAAGCTCTATAACAAGAGCTTACATTAAACAGGCTGAGCTGAATCCACTGTTATACAGGTCGGGTATGTTACGTACCAAAACAACGCCATAAAATCAGAAAATACACAGCGTAAAAAGTCAGTAATGATGACAAATTGTGTCTTATCTTTGTTGTTTCATATCTAAAGTTGCTCCAATGTGAATAAAACTCCATATTTTGATAAATCCACATCTTGTCGTCAGACAGATACTGCCATTACACACATCTGAACACTTCTCAGTCAAGAAATCCATCCAATGAGCGCTTAGTGCTCATGCGAAAAATGGCTGGTCCCTCCTTTATCCAGCTCTGATTGGCCAGGGCTAAAGCCACTCCCATAGTGTTTGACATCACCCATTTCTACAGGCTCTGGGCTTTACAACGCTGTGTCAATCATTCTGATCGGTCAAAGCATTGCTGACCTCGACACATGCGTAACGCCACCAAAGAGTGGAACCAAAATAAGCATTACGCATAGCACAGCAGAAACCTGAATAAAAACGGATATTTGTTTATTTCAAACCAAATTGCGACACCTAGTGGTCAAACATGAGACTAACAATGATTGGAATCAATTTGACAGACATATTACAGGTACACACCTGTTTCCAAACTTGTGGAAAACTTTAGCACAGTTGTGGCAAAATGGGCTTCTGTAGAAAAGCGTGTATCTTTGGCCTAATGTTTATTATTATTATTATCACAAAACTTGCTGCAGTTGATGTCCATACATTAGTTTAATCATTTCTGCTTTTATAGCCTTCGATAATGATAATTGGCTTTATATTTGATGTAAATCTCGAGGTTTTTTTGGGCAGACTACAGATTTCTGTATTTAATACATGATTTATTGTCACTCAGTATCAGATATTTACAAGATGTCACATCATCTGTAACCAATAAGGGTCTGACTTTAATTTGAACAAAAATGAACCATGTAGATCATGTAGAAGCTTAGAAAAACAATAATTATAGGTATGTGATTTTTGGAGAAAAGTGGCTGAGGCTTATACAAACACACTCACACACATACAGTAAATACAAGATAATAAAAACTGAACCAGAAAGCTTCTGTTTCATCATTGGGATTTCCCTTCATAAAGCCAACATTAGAACGCTTTCCATGAAGTGCTGATTTCTGTTGAATTTGAGGCTAATCTGACATAATAACATGAACAAAACAGGAAATGTAAACAACCTCCAGCAGGTTCTTGGCTCCTGATCTCTGAAATATCCCAGGGAAGAGTTTTAAACAAGACGGGGAATATTTAAACTGCACAGCTGTTGTTCAAACATGCATTTCTAGCTGCTGGATGAGTTTAGCTAGTGTCACAGCATCACATGTTCTTATTGTTTGGAATCAAAGGCTTTTATTCTCATCATAATCATAAAGCGTTTAGTGTGAGAGTTGAATTGATTGAGGAATTTAAAATTTTTCTTTAATATTACAATTTTATCTGAGTTTAACAGCGTTAAATGTCCAATGTCTGTTGTTGAAGAATTTTTTTAAATATTTTATTAAGTACCAGGAGTTCTACGTTAAGTTTGATTATTCCAGTTACTTAAAGCAGGGGTTCTCAACCTTAGGGTCACGAGACATTGGAACAGTTTGACTCCATTTTTGCTCATTTTTACCCTTTTTCTGTAACTTCACCAAACGTGCCATATTTTAACCTATTTTAATCAATTTTTTGCCTTATTTTTGCTCTTTTTAATGCATTTTTGCTCAATTTTTTCCACTTTCAAAACATTTTCACCGCTTTAAAACCCTTTCCACCACTTTTCCCACTTAAGGTCACATATGTTGACCCACTATTGTCACTTTTAACCTCTTTCCACCATTAATTTAGCCATTTTTAACCACATTCACAGTTTGTCATGCCCATCATTTGCCAATTGTTCCTACATTTTGAATGTAAAATGTTTTTTTGAGGCTCATAAAACCAGTTTGTTTAAATAACATCTTGGCGCTGAATGATGAAAACCTGAGATTGTTTAGACAAACATGATTACAACACTGAACGTCTCCCCAGTTGCCAAACAAATTCCCAGCAAACAAACCAGACTGAGTAGATGGTTTTTCTGAACTCTGTCTGTGTTGGAAAATCTTTATGATGTAAAAGTAGTTCCTTTTAGTCTCTGCTTGGCTTTAAACACAAAGCTTTTATTTCTGACTGAGGTCCCCAGGCTTATGGACTCACTCTTAAAAGAGCCTTTAATCATCACTGTATCCTAGCAACCGGATGATAAACGTCTGAATCATCAGAAACCACTGATGTTTCTCTGTTTCCTTTTCTTTTAACTCCTCCCCTTTCTTTCTCCTCCTCCTCTCAGCCAATGGGACGGGCTCCAGCAGCCAGCTGTCCACTCCCATATCCAAGCACTCCCCCACCTCCAGCCCCTCCAGCCCAGGCCTGAACAACAAGCAGAAGGTACCCCTCCTCCTCCTCCTCCTCCCCTGACCTTTGACCTTTTTGGTTTTCACTCTCTAACCACGTCTGTGTTGGTCTGTGTTTGTAGGATCTCTACCTTCCTTTATCGCTGGATGATGACGACTCTCAGGGTGAATCCATGTAGTCGTTCATTAACACCGCAGCCTCCACGACTCTGGCCTGAAACGCAGACCTTTATACCCCCCCACCCCACCCCACCCCCCAATCAGAGCGACGCCCGTCTGTCTGTTCCCTCACAGCCTCTGCTGTCAGGGTGTTCCCACCACTTGCTGCTTGGGAATAATAAAAATAACCCACTTTTAATATTTCTCACTGTTTTTGGGACTTTTTGTTTTTTCTCACAGCGTCACATTCAGTTTTTACTGGTTTTTTTTTTTTTTTTTAAATCTCACTTTAAAATCAAACCTTTTGCGTCACTGGTTTTTTTTTTCAAGCAGCAAATGCGTGGTGTGTTTGTGGCGTTGGTTGACGTTAGATTCCCTGACGACGTTTAGGACGTTTCCCCTCCCGTAGGACATTTAGTCTCTTTCTAACTCGTTGTAAATACACACAGTAACGATCTCTGCCTGGTGTCCATTACTGTGCTTCCATATCGTCACTCACTGCTATGTTACGTTAAGCCTGACACACACACGGTACGGTCTGAGTAAAGGAGGCGGAGCCAATGGCAAGAATGGCCGTTTCCATCCAGAGGTTATGAAACGTTGGCGCTTCATTTGCTTTGTTATCTACATGAATAGTCGGCAATAACGTGTACGCTGTGTGTGTGTGTGTGTGTGTGTTTTAGTGTGTGTGCATGAAACATTTGTAAAAAGCTGATTTCAAGGACCTAATGGTGCAAAAAAACCACAAAAAACAACAACCAAAGGAAAACGAACAAGGTCCTTTTTTTTAAACACTTTAGATGAATAATGATTCACGTTCAATGATTTTTCCTCTTTGTCCAGTTTTTGCAGTTAACGTTTATAATATTTCAATAAATGACCTTTTAAAGGTGTGAAAGCCATTGTTATTAGCTGGAGAGGGAGGTTGTGTAATTATTCTTATTTTTAAAGCTATAAAACAATGCAAAAGTGGAATGCATGGCAGTCTAGTCAATCAGGGCGCTTTAGAGTAGTCGGATTACTTCTGTTTTGCATGACTCTGCAAAAAAGGAAAGCGTGACACTTGTTGAAATCTATGTATGGGTGTTTAAATTTTATAATAAAGTTGATGATTTAACATGGAGGGTGCTCGTGTGGGATTCTCTGGAACTTTTTTCTACCAGAATCCTTTTTCTGACTAAAGAGCTTTGTTAGCGTTAGCTGCTCCTTTACGTAGAATAATCTCTTTCATCCCCGTAATAAATAATCCTGCTCCTGTAGCGTCCATGGAACGGATATCTATGCATTTGGATTAGGGAACATTTCTGAACGTTCTTTTCTTTTTTTCTAAGAATAGGCTTTTTTTTTTTTTAATACCAAATACAGTCCGAGGAAATGTTGCGATTTTTCACGCAGGTGTTTGTTTTTGTGGAGAAACTTAACGTTTAGATTGTTTTCTGTAAAAAATGGCGCCTCATGTTTGAGTCCCATCACCTTCTATTGTGGTGCCTTTTCTTTTTCTTTTTTAAATGACGGTCTTTTGATACACATTTAAAAACATGTGAATGATCAAAGTGTAAATATGCCCCGCCCACTTTCCTGCTCTATTTAATGTGACGCCTTTTTCTGATGGAATGAATGACTTTTTATTTCTCTAAAAAAAGAATTCCAGCCTCCTTTTTTTAGTGGAACTTTGATACGTGTCACTGTGGCTTGTTTCAGTGCTTCATTCAATGTATTCACCGGGATCCTTTTGCAATTAAATCAACTGTATTTCAAATGCCTGAGTCTGTCATTATTTTAAAAAATAACACATATGTACGACGGCAGTTTTTACAGAAGCTTATTGCATTCACAGAATATTTAAAAAACTGTTTCGTTTTTTCTGAATTTATGAGATAAAATAAGTAAATTTAAAATGTTGCCCTGTTTTTATCGGAAATACTTTTTTTTTCCTTGTAAAATGATCTCGTTCACAAAAACCATAAACTATTTCCCATAAAAACAGGGCAAATTTTTTTTATTTACTTATTTTTATCATCACTTCAGAAAAAACGAAAAACATTTCCTATAAAAAAAAAAATATCTGAATTTTAAAAAAAACAAAAAAACATTTGCTTACAAAAGATATCGCAAAATAGAAAAACCGAAAAATATTTCCGATAAAAACAGGGCAACATTTTTAATTTTGTTATTATTTTATTTCAGAAAAAAATGAAAATATTTCTCATAAAAACGGGGCCAATTTTTTTAATTTACTTATTTTTATATCAAGTCACAAATACCGAAAAAAAAATCTCATTAGTTCAGAAAAACTGAAAAATATTTGCTTTAAAAAAATGTCAACTCAAAAAAATTCATAGAAAAACAGGGCAATTTTTTTTATTTACTTATTTTTATCTCATCAAGTCACAAAAACCAAAAAACATTAACTTAAAAAAAAAAAAAAAACATTCTCACCATTGCAGAACACCCGAAATATATTTCCTATAAAAACAAAAAAGGCCAATTTATTTTCATTTACTTATTTTTATCAATTATCTCATCAATTCAGAGAAAAATAAACTTTTTTTTTTTGTGAATGCAATAAGATTCCGTACAGTTTAGAGCCACATTGAAAATTTTAATTTTTACTTACACATCGAATTGAATTTGAATTCGGCAGTCTTCAGAAAAACAAAACAATTGTGTAATTCTTTTATATATACAGTTTATACATGCACATCAAACAATATATACATACGTACACATGAATTTATATGACATCAACATAATATTAATATTAAACTATTTAATATCTACTACACAAATTTCACCAATTAAATTCAGACTGGCAATTTATAAATCAACTAAAACCTTTTGTTTAAGTATTAATATATTTTATACCATGAAATACATATTATACAGTATATTATAGCTGTCCTTGGTAAAATTACTTATAATTACTAATGATATATGATTTAAGAAGCTTTTTAAATTGGTTTATGTGCCAATGATTCGGTACCACAAACTGTCATAATATTTGACTCGCAAATGAATGAGAAATCAACTTTCATTTTTTCCTTTTCTTTTGGGGCCCCAAATCAAAAATCGGGCTCCTAGCGTGGATGCGTACACATCCATAGATTATAGCTCCCACATTTCAGCCTCATCCGTTCACGAATAACAAGGAGTAGCGATAACGTGGCCTAAAAACTGGTAATATCATGAGAATTGTCATATTTTGTTAATGGAGTTATTAATATAGAGATATATATATATACGGTACTATATAGGAGTTAAATATAAAGCTCTATTCTAGACATTAACACTGATGGGTGATTTCCTCACTTTCACAACACAGAAAACAACCTCGGTCTAATTTTTTGCAGCCCCCAAAGTAAACATACACAATGACAGAAGAATACATAAAACAAAAGCCAGAATACATTAAAAAAAATACAAAGAAATTACAACATTGCAGGAAAATGCAGTGAAAAATGCAGAAAATACTTCAAAAACACACACAACTACTACAAAATGAACAAAACGACAACACTAATACACGAAATTACGCCGAATAACATTAAACAACAAGAAAAAAAACACAAAATGACTCAAAATAATATACAAAATTACAGGAAGTCAAAACAAAAGTGGGCAAAAAGACAAAAAATGACAAAACATATATTTTACAGGAAAAGGACAACAGAAATGCACAAAAAGCAGACAAAATAACTTTTTTTTTCATTATTCTGGATGCTGACATGAATGTTGATAATGTGGATCGAACAAACACACGTGTGGAAGTGGCCCACCACTGTCTGAAGCCCACTGTGTGTTAAAGTGTTGATGTTGTGAGCGTTAAAAAGCTTCCTGACTAAATGTGTGCGTCATGCTGTCGTCCTGAAGAGTAACTTCAGCTGTGAGACACTTCCTGGAACCGCATCAGCATCACTGCATTAGTCACGTTTCAGAAACAATGATAACACCTTGTTTTAATGAAAGGAGCCCTAACACATTATGGTTATTCAATGATTTATGGATGACTTTTATCACAAAAATGTGATTGTATCAGATTCCAGGGTCACATGATCAACATTTAGAATAATGAACATTATTAATACAGGAAACAACGAAGAGTTTGTGTGTTTTTGTTGTCATTTTGTATATTCTTCATGTATTCTCTGCATTTTTCCCACACTTTGTTTGCTTGCTGTTGTATTGTGGGTTTTTTTTGGGTCATTTTTTGCAATTTAAGTCATTGTGAGTATTTTTGTTTTGTCTTATTTTTGTTTCATATCGTGTTTTTGGAGTAATTTGGTATAGTTTGTTATCTTTTCGTGTTTTTTCTGTCCGTGTGTGTGTTTCTGGAGTCGTATTGTACATATTTACTTTTGTTTTGTGTGTTTTTGTTGCAAATTTGGAGCCATTTTGTTTATTTTTGTTGTTGTTTTGTGTCTTATGAGCTGTTTGTGTGTATTTGTTGTCATTTTTGTGTTTTTAAACTTATTTTGTGTGTCCAGGATGCTTTAGTTCTCCCATTTTGTGTGTTTGTTGTTGTTTTGTGTGTGTGTTTTACGAGTGGTTTTGTTTATTTTTCTTTCTTATTGTGTTTTTGGAGTAATTTGGTGTATTTTGTTGTCTTTTTATGGGGTTTTTTTTCTGTTTTTTGTGTGTTTTTGGAGGAAAATTGTGTACTTCTGTCATCATTTTTGCATTTTTCTGTCCTTTTTGTGTGTTTCTGGAGTCGTATTGTACAAATTTGCATTTGTTTTGTGTGTTTTTGTTGTAAATTTGTGTGTTTATGGAGCTATTTGTTCATTTTTGTTGTCATTTTGTGTCTTGTGAATTTTTTGTGTGTATTTGTTGTCATTTTTGCGTTTTACACTTATTTTCTGTTCTCTTGTTTTTTTGGTTCTCCCATTTTGTGTGTGTTTGTTGCTGTTTTATGTGTGTTTTACGACAAATATTGCGTACTTGTGTCATCATTTTGTGTTTTTTTTTCTGTCTTTTGTGCGTTTCTGGAGTCGAATTGTACATATTTGCATTTGTTTTGCGTGTTTTTGTTGTAAATTTGTGTGTTTCTGTAGCCGTTCTGTCCATTTTTGTTGTCGTTTTGTGTGATGCATGTGTTTTGTGTGTTTTACAAGTGATTTTGTATTTATTTTTGTTTCATATTGTGTTTTTTGGAGTAATTTGGTATAGTTTGTTGTCTTTTTGTGGGTTTTTTTTCTGTTCTTTGAGTGTTTCTGGAGTCGTATTGTACGAATTTGCATCTGTTTTGTGTGTTTTTGTTGTCACTTTGGTTGTTTCTGGAGCCATTTTGTCTATTTTTGTTGTCGTTTTGTGTCTTAAGAGAATTTTGTTGACATTTGTTGACATTTTTGCATTTTTACAATTATTTTGTGTATTTTTATGGCCATTTTGTGAGTTTTGGAATCATAATGTATATTTCTGTTGTCATTTTGTGTGTTTTTGTCATTCTGTGTGTTTTTGGAGTTATTTTTTAGGTCAATTTGAATATTTTTTGCTGTCCTTTTGTGTGTTTTTGGATTAATTTTTTGCATTTGCTTTGCATTTACAAAATAAGAGCGAGGGCCCCTTGTGGCCCCAGGCCCCCAGTTGCCAATGTCTGGTTTAGAATGAATAAAAACAGATTTATTATTGTACTGCATTGATAAAGTTCAACATAAATCCTCTGAATGAGGCTGTAAACACTCTCACCTCACCAGATTATTAAATTAGGACATCTAGACTCCATCAACCTGCAGTCGTGCGTTTATCCAAAGAACAAAAATACACAACAAACTCAAAAAAACGTCCTTTTTGTTGTTGTTGCTGGTGTAACTTTGTCCCAGTCACATAATGCAGGGCTTTGATCACTGCATTTTAAATGTGCAGCTGTTTGTCACTGATATTAAACTTAGCATGTGTGTAGAAATGGATCATAACTAAAGAGGATTATCATAAAAGAGCAAAAAAGACAATCATTTGAGGAGAAACGTTGGATGTTTGTTCCCACGTGTGACTGAATATGAGGAAAGATTTGTCTCAAGAATATTCGCAAATATATCCACAATTTTCTCATGTATTTTTCGGATTTTCATGTGTTTCATTTTTTTAAATTTATTTATTTTCACGTATTTTTCATTGACGTCATCGACGCATGTGAAAAATACATGTGTAAATTAAGCATATATTTGTGAATATATTAAAGATAAGTTCATGTCTCGTGTCTGCCACCTGCTGGCCGTTGGTTACATTACATTTTATTTTGAAAGCAGTTCATAAACACGTGGTTTAATTAATCTGCAGACTCAGTAAATACTACAGATCACAGGTTTGATCAATGTGTTCATTTCTGACTCTTTCAGATAGTTTTCATCACAGTGACTAAATAAATACACTGAGCTGCTTCAAAGTAAGAGCACGGATATATTTAAGTTTATATGAATATTGAATTCCTCAATAATATAAACTAATGTTTACCAGGAGATAAATAATAGGAGATAAAACTACATCCGTCATTATTGTCGCTACTAACAAGAAAATAATAAAATAAATAATGGGCAAAAATGTTATCACTTCTAATCACACAGATTTGATTTTGTAATCTTCTGATTTTATATTGTTTGATCTTTTTTCTCATTAAAAAAGTGGAGTCAGATATTTTTAATTAGAGTGGTCATACTGTGATTACTGCTCATAAAAGGGACAGAATAAGAATAAAGAAATAAAGTCATCTGCTCATCAAAATCATATTATATTACAAAAAAAAACAATACAATACAATACTATACACAATAAACACTTAATTTAAAGTAAATCATGCTGTAAAACCTTTTTTCTTTCATCGATGAACTTGTTTTGATTTGTAATAGAATAGAATAGAATAGAATAGAATAGAATAGAATAATATATGGGGAACGAGTGTTCCACATGCAGCTCTCCAAAAACACACGAAACAACATAAATACACAAAATGTCAGAAACATACATCAAACATAACAAAAATACACAACATTACTCCATAAACACATGTGCAAATTTTACAAAACACATTAAAAAAATATACAAAACGACAAAAAATACACAAAATGACTCCAAAAACACATACACAAACACGTTTAAAAAAATCGAAAAATGTACAAAACAACGCAAAACAACAGGAATACACAAAATAGCTCCAAAAACACACAAAAAGACAACAAAAACACATTTAAATAATAGGGAAAATACACAAAATGACAGCAAAAACACACAAAGAGAAAATACAACAAACATGCGTAAAAATACAGTAAATTATACAAAATAACAAAAAGAAAAAAACACAAAAACTACATAAAAAATATACAGAATAACTTCCAACACACACAAAAACATAGAAAATGGCTCAAAATCTAAATAAAATGACTCAGAAACCCTTTGTTGTTTCCTTACTAATGCTCTGATTGGTAATTGTTCTAATGCTGACATGAATGTTGATAACGTGGCCCTCGATCGGATTAGAGATTAACATATTTTGTGTCATAAATGACTCAGGATTATAGGGGAGGGGGGACTAGTCCAGTCAGCTTTTATTTTGAAAATCCGCTGTACGCTGATTGGCTGGTGGCGTGCTTCTGCAGTAGCGTGTCTGTGGCGGTGGAGCAGAACGCTGGAGGAGCTTCAGGGCTACGGACGGACGGACGGTCAGTGAGCACTAGCATTAGCACTAGCATTAGCGTCAGTATGTCTGTGAACGACGTGCACGTGTTCCGGCCCTTTAAACTCGTCGCGCTGCTCTGCGTGTTCCTCGCGCTGGTTCTGGACCTCGTGGCGCTGCTGAGCCCCTCGTGGGTGACCGCAGACCACTTCTCCCTGTCCCTGTGGGAGTCCTGCTCCCAGTCCGAGGCTAGGACCAGTGAGGAGGGGGAGTGGAGCTGCTACCCCACCCTCACCACAGGTAACACCCGCAGTTACACTGGTTCTTCAACTTTTTAGGAGGGGGGGGGGGGGGGTGGTGGTTGTTGTTCTTGTTCTTGTTCTTGTTGTTGTTGTGGTGGTTGTTGTGGTTGTTGTTGTTGTTGTTGTTTGGGAGGGAGTAGGAATGTGTTTCATGGACAAACTGGTGGACAACACACACACACACACGCACACAAACTGACTCCAAAAACGCACTCAATGTGAGAAAAACGCACAAAACTTCAAGAAAATACACAAAAGGACAGAAAAAGGCACAAAACACACTAAACTACAAAAACAACAAAAAAAAAAAACACATAATGACAGAAAAATATACAAAACAACAACAAAAATACACCAAACAACTGGAGAAATCCACTAAATGACTCCAAAAACACACTTAATGCAACGGGGAAAAAATCTTGATATATCAAGAAAATGTACTTGAAAGGACAGAAAAATACAAAAAACACACTAAACTGCAACAAAAATACACAGAATGACAGAAAACTATAGAAAGTGGCAACAAAAACACACTGAATGTGAGACAAACGCACAAAACTTCAAGAAAATACACAAAAGGACAGAAAAATGCACAAAACACACTAAACTACAACAAATAAAAACACAGAATGACAGAAAACTATACAAAACAACAACAAAAATACACCGAGCAACAGGAGAAATCCGCTAAATGACTCCAAAAACACACTTAATGCGAGGAAAAAAACACACGATGTATCAATAAAATATACTTAAAGGACAGAATAATACACAAAACACACTAAACTGCAACAAAAATACACAGACTAACAGAAAACTATAGAAAGTGGCAACAGAAACACCCAAAAACAACAACTACATGAACACGTCCGACATACCAAAATAAAGAAAAAAACACAAATGCACAAGATGACTAACAATATAGAGAAAAAATATACAAAAAAATATACAAAAAACACACTGAATGTGAGACAAATACACATGAGGACACAATAATACAGGAAAAGACTGAAAAATATATAAAACAACAATGAAAAGACACAGAACGACTGAAAAATATACAAAATAATGACAAAAAAACACAAATCAACAAGAAAAACAAACGATATGTCAAGAACATACTTGAAAAGAGACAATAATACACAAAACACACTACATTACAACAAAAATACACAGAATGACAAAACTATACAAAGTGGCAACAAAAACAACAATTTAAACACACCAAACTACAACAAAAACATACCAAATTAAAAAAAAAAACACACAAATGGACAACAAAAAATACACAAAATAACAGAAAGAAAAAGTTACAAAACGGCAACAAAAACACACTGAATGTGAGACAAACGCACAAAACATCAAGAAAATGCACACATTAATTTCAAACTCACATTAAACTACAACAAAAAAAACACAGAATGACAGAAAACTTTACAAAACTACAACAAAAAACACACAAAATCAAATACAAATAAGGACAAAAAAAATCACAGGAAAAGACTGAAAAATATACAAAATAGGGACAAAAAAAATGCACCAAATGAGGGTCGTCTTCCTCTGCTCGAGAGGTTGGGGGTTTGATCCTGGTCTACACCTGTCTGTGTGTTGAAGTGTCCTTGGGCAAGACACTGAACCCCAAGTTTCTCCCAGTGGTTGATTCCCACCTTTGTCCCATTGGTGTGTGAATGAGCTGATGTATAAATCACTTTATGACCTTTGTTTGTGAAATGTGCTTTAGAAATAAACATTAATTACAAAATATACCAAAAAAATATATTTAAAAAACACACAAACTCTTTGTTTCCTGTATTAATGCTGTGATTGGTCATTATTCCAACAGCTGATCAAACTGTTGATCAGATACAATCATATTTTTGTGCTAAAGTCATCCATGTCAGATGATTGTGTGTCTATATACATATATCTATATCTGAAGTAAACTGAAACTATTAACTTGTGTGATCTGAGGGTGATTTCTTTGTGTTTTTGGAGGCGTTTTGCAGATTTTTATTGTACTTTTTGTGCATTCTTTTGTCATTTTGTACATTTTTCTTTGATTTGTGTGTTTTGGTTTTTGTTTTATGTTTTTGGACTGATTTTTTTCTGGTGTTTTTGTATATTTTATGTCATTTTGTGTTTGATTCTGTATCAATTTTGCATGTTTTTTGGAGTCATTTTGTGTATTTTTGTTCTCGTGTGTGTGTGTGTGTGTGTGTGTGTGTGTGTGTGTGTGTGTGTGTGTGTGTGTGTGTGTGTGTGTGTGTGTGTGTGTGTGTGTGTGTGTGTGTGTGTGTGTGTGTGTGTGTGTGTGTTGTCATTTTGTGTTTTTGCAGTCATTTTGAATGTTTTATTTGTGGTTTTGTGTGTTTTTCTCTAAATTTGTGTTTTCTTTCTGTGTTTCTGGAGTAATTGTGTGCATTGTTCTTGTATTTTGTGCATTTTTCTTCTCCTTCTGTGTACATTTCTGTAATTTTTAGGTTTTAGGAGTCACTTTGTGTGTTTTTGATCTCATTTTGTGATTTTTCTTCTTGTTTTTTGTGTTTCTGGAGTAATTGTGTGTTTTTTTCTTGTGACTGTGCATGTTTCTGTAATTTTGTATGTTTTTATGCCATTGTGTCTATTATTACAGTGTTTTTGTGTATTTCTGCCAGTGTCCCGTGTCTGTCTGTTTTTAAAGCATTATCTGATTCATTCTCAATCCCTTTGTTAACTCACAACCAGTGAGCATCTTCTTCCCCTTCACTGACCTCCATCAACGCCACATCACATCCAGCAGGTTGGATGGCTTTGTAGAGGGAGGGGGAACCCCCCCCAGGGAGCCCTAAAGTGCCCCAGATTTAGAGCGTGTGGTTTAGACACTAATAAACACTGGTTTATGATCATGTGACGCAGGCTGAAACACATTTGATAAGCAGGTATTTATTCAGTTTGAAGGGTTTATCTACTAAAAACATCTAAAAACATGGACACTCGTCTCTGTGTATTTTTCTTATCACAATGTGTGTTTTTGGAACAACTTTTTTGTATTTTTGCTGTTTTATGTATTATTTTTTTCATTTTTCTGTCATTTTGTGTATTTTTGTTGCCATTTTGTGTTTTTTGGGTAATTTTGCTTTTGTCTTTTAGTCAGTTTTAGTCATTTTATTGATATTCTTGTCATTTTGTGTTTTTTAGAGTAACTTTTTGTATTTTTGTTATTTTGTGTGTATTTTCTCTGTCATAATGTGTGTTTTTGGATTAACTTTGCGTATTATTACATTTTTGTGTGTTTTTACTGATTTGTAAAATTTTCTGTCATTTTGTGTATTTTTCTTGTCACAATCTGTTTTTGTGGAAAAACTTTGTGTATTTTTGTTGTTTTTTATGTATTTCTTTTTCATGTTTCTGTTATTTTGTGTATTTTTGTTGTCATAATATGTTTTTGTGGAAAAACTTTGTGTATTTTTGTTGCCATTTTGTGTATTTTTACTGTTGTTTTGTAAAATGATCTGTCATTTTGTGTATTCTTGTTGTCATTTTGTGTTTTTTTGAGTAACTGTATTTTTTTATTTTGTGTGTATTTTTCTGTCTTTGTGTATTTTTGTTGTCATAATGTGTATTTTCGGTGTAACTTTGTGTATTTCTGTTGTAATATTACTGTAGTTTTGTGTATTTTTGTAGTTTTCTTGTGTGTTTTCTAAGTAATTTTGTGCTTTTCTGATGACTTTTGTGTACTTTATGCAGTGAATCTATGTGTTGGGTTTATTAACAAAACATGGATGAAACTCGGCTCTTGTTTGGCGTTTAGTGGAACGCCGTGCATTCATTGGACTACGTGAGCATTCTGTTCTTCCTCTTCTCTAACGCGTATCATTCCGTTGTGCAGACTGGCAGATCGCCACGCTGGTGCTACTGGGAGCTGGAGCGGTGGCCACGCTGGTGGCCTTTCTGGTGGCTCTGGTTTCTCTGTGTAAAGGCAAACGCAGACAGCAGTACCGCACGGTGGGCGTGTTCCTCTTCACTGCAGGTTTGTCCCCGCCACACATGTTCCCCCTCACACACACACTCTGAATAAAGAGAGACTGCGTGCGTGCGTGCGTGTGTGTGTGTGCGTGCGTGTGTGTGAGCGCGTGTGTGTGTGAGCTCATTCTTCCTGTGGTTGAAGGTCTGGAAAACTGCTGCTCACAGGCCAAGAAAAAGCAGCCGCAGCTTTAACCAACGAGTGACGTCATCAGTAAAATGTGTGACCTCAGGCTCCGCCTTAATGTGGAAGGATTGATTTCATACACGTTGTGATAAAGAATGTTAATTGTTTAATATCTAAACACAGGCCCCATAATAATAACCTCAGTCACAACAGCAGGAATATCACATTTTATTATTATTATTAATAAATACCTCTTTTTAAAACATTTTTACAGGTGCTAACGTGTTGCTAATGCTAACATGTAAACGTATGAACGTTGTTTTGTTAAATAAATTCTTATTTATAATAACCTGTTGTCATGTGTGTTTTTGACTAACTTTGTGTATATTTCTTTTCATTTTATGTATTTGTTGTTTTGTGTATTTTTTTTTCAGTTTTGTCTATTTTTCTGGTGTTGTCATAATGTTTTGTGTATTGTTGTCATAATGTGTGTTTTTGACTAACTTTGTGTATTTTTGTTGCCATTTTGTGTACGGTATTTTTGTATTTGTTGTGTGTGGTTTGCAAGTTATTTTGTGTATTTTTGTTGTCATATGTTTTTGGAGTCATTTTATGGAATGTTGTTGTCATAATGTGTATTTTTGCTGTTGTTTAGTGTATTTTTCTGTTGTCATAATGTGTATTTTTGCTGTTTAGTGTATTTTTCTGTTGTCATAATGTATATTTTTGGGTAATTTTGATTTTGTTGTGTGTATTTGTCATTTTGTGTATTCCTGTTGTCATAATCTGGGTTTGTGGGGTAACTGTGTATTTTTGTTGCCATTTTGTGTATTTTGCAAGTAATGCTTTTGTTCATATGTATTGTCATATTTTTTTGGAGTCATTTTTGTGTATTTTTTGTATATTTTTCCATCATTTTGTGGAACGTTGTTATCATTGTGTGTATTTTTGTCATTGTATGTATTTTTTCTGTTTTGTGTATTATTGTTTTGTTGTCAATGTGTTTTTGACTAACTTTGTGCATTTTTGTTTTAACTACACATTTTTTCTCTTGTTTTGTGTATTTATTTTTTTTTTGCCATTTTGGGTATTTTTTTTTGTCGTAATGTGTGTTTTTTTTGGGTAACTTTGTGTATTTTTTTGTATATTTTTCCATAATTTTGTGGAACGTTGTTATCATTGTGGGTATTTTTGCAGTTGTATGTATTTTTTCTGTTGTTTTGTGTATTTTGTTGTCATAATGTGTTTTTGACTAACTTTGTGTATTTTTGTTTTAATTTTACGTATTTTTTCTCATTTTGTGTATTTTTTTTTAATCATTTTGGGTATTTTTTTGTTGTAATGTGTATTTTTTTGGGTAACTTTGTGTATTTTTGCTGTTGTCTTGTGTGTTTTGCAAGTTATTTTGTGCATTTGTGTTTTTTGAGTCACTTTTGTGTTTTTTCATATATTTTTCCATCATTTAATGAAACATTGTTGTCATAATGTGGGTCTTTTAGTAACTGTATGTTTTTGCTGTTGTTTTGCGTGTTTTTGAAGTCATTTTGGTCGTTAACTTTGGTGGCTGCACAAAACTAGACCAAGTCACCAGTTGCCCATGTTTACTATAGCCTGTCATAGGTTTAGGGTTTTTCCTGGGCATGAGCAACTCTCTCTCACACACACACACACACACGTGCATTCATCTTATATAATTGTAAGCAATGGTTTCTGGTTGGGTTCCACCACAAAGGCCGTGTGTGTGTGTGTGTGAGCTAATTGGCTGTGACTGTTTTCACTGTTAGCCTGTTACAGCACAGTGTGGGAATGCTGTGTTATTCTTTCCTGTGTGGATTTACTTTAAGACAGACACCGTCCTTAGGAGAGCCCACGTTTAACGCCCCGTGGCACCGTATTTATTTCGTTTTCCTGCAGAAACATGAGCTCAGCAACTCCGTCACTTTCCTCTTGTGTCCCGGAGGACGGAAAGGAGGAGCTAAAGCTACTCACACTTCTTCCTTAAACAGCCAAAAGCTTCAGTGTAACACAGACACACAAACGGGGGCGACACACGGCACTAACACGCACAAAATCACCCAAAAAACACCAACAATTGCAGTAAAAGGACAAGAAAAATACACAAAAAATGACTCCAAAACCACACAGGAAGACTACACACACACACACACACACATAAATAAGAGATTTTTCCAAACACACACAAAACTACAACAAAAAATGACTCCAAAAATACACAAAACAAAGTACACAAAAATACAGAATATATAGTAAAATATACAAAAAATTAACAAAATTATTCAAAAAACACAAAATAAATATAAAAATTAACAAAATGACTCAAAAACACACACTGACAACAAAACTTAGCAAAATGATAAAAAAATTACACATAACAGCAAAATGTACAGAACAAAAATAGTGTGTAGAGTAAATTACACAAAAAACACACATTGATGATAAAAATACACAAAACCAAAAAACCCACTCAAAAAACAAAAATTTACAAAATTATTCAAAAAACACAAAAATTTACAAAATGATTCAAAAAATGCACATTTTGACAACAAAACGTAACATAATGATTAAAAAAAAGTGTCAACTGAAAATTACACAAAATAGCAAAAAATATATAGAAAATGACAGAACTATACAAAATAAAAAAAAATGACATTAGCAAAATTGCTCCAAAAACACAGAAATGGTCATTATTTTTAACTTTGACATGGATATTAATAATGTGACCCTCAATCAGATACAATCACATTATCTGTGATAAAAGTTACATATTGTGACGTAGTAAATGTTTTACCTGATGAACATGTTTATGTTTTTCTACTGACTTTGACACAAAGTTCCAGTGGAAAAAAGATGATGTTTGAGAAGAAAAATGATAAAATAAATAACTGATGATGATGACGATGATGGACTCTGTTGTTGCAGTTGTGCTGCAGGCCTGCGCTCTGGTTCTTTACCCGATCAAGTTCATCGACGGAACAATTCTGCAGACTTATCACGAGTTCAACTGGGGCTACGGGCTGGGCTGGGGGGCCACCGTCTTCATGCTGGGCGGGGGGATCCTTTTCTGCCTGAGGACGGACGTTTACGACGACGGGATGTACTGAAGCCCCGCCCCCGCAGGTTGTTCATGCCCTGTCTGTTATTTTTAGGACCCCCCTCCTCCACCCAGAGGATCCCGTGGCTCTGCTGCTAACTGGGGACGAGGTGATGAAGTCAAAGCACGCAGATTTTTCTGGACGTTTCCATGCCGACCTGCTGCTGCTGCTATTGTTGGACAGAAACGTGCAGTAGTTGAATATATATATCATATATCGACGCATTTCAAAACAGTTTTTGTAGCATTTTGATGAAGAAAAGCTTGTGTGTGTTTGTATTTATGTCTTTTATTCAGTTTGTTTATATTCAAACCTGAATTATTCCCTTTAAACATATCCAGGTGGTGTAATAAACATGTTCGCTTTGTTAAGCTTTTATCAAGTGTATTTATAGTGAAATGGAACATGACAATAAATGTGCACAGAATAAATCTACATGAAGGACGCGTTTGAACGAATAAATACGTGTAGTTTGACATTTGTTATTGTGAGTCTAACGTCTTGTTGTCAGACGTGTTGATGCTTCACAAACTGACCTTTGGTTTAAAAAGGAGAATGTTTTATAAGAGGAGCAGACCCCCCCCCCCCCCCCCTCTCCTGTTTTTAGACTGGACTCCAGTTAGAGGAAAAAATGTAAACCACTTTATTATCCAGACATGAGAGCTCACATTCCTCAGAGAAACCACAGCAGCTATTTACAGACAGGCAGCAGGTTGGAAACCATAGACAATATGACGCTAGGGCTGAAACCTGAACAGAAGGTTGTTTATTGTTAATGCTAACCACAGCGCTAGTTATAGTGTGAATGCTAACCACAGTGCCTGTTATTGTGTAAATGCTAACCACAGCTCTAGTTATAGTGTGAATGCTAACCACTGTGCTAGTTACAGTGTGAATGTTATGCTAACCACAGCGCTAGTTATAGTTTGAAAGCTATGCTAACCACAGCGCTAGTTTTAATTTGAATGCTATGCTAACCATAGTGCTAGTTATAGGGTGAATGCTATGCTAACCACAGTGCTAGTTATAGTGTGAATGCTATGCTAACCACAGCACTTGTTTTAGTTTGAATGCTATGCTAACCACAGTGCTAGTTACAGTGTGAATGCTATGCTAACAGCGCTAGTTATAGTTTGGGTGTTATGCTAACCACAGCACTAGTTTTAGTTTGAATGCTATGCTAACCACAATGCTAGTTATAGTGTGAATGCTATGCTAACCACAGCACTAGTTTTAGTTTGAATGCTATGCTAACCACAGTGCTAGTTATAGGGTGAATGCTATGCTAACCACAGTGCTAGTTATAGTGTGAATGCTATGCTAACCACAGCACTTGTTTTAGTTTGAATGCTATGCTAACCACAGTGCTAGTTATAGTGTGAATGCTATGCTAACCACAGCACTTGTTTTAGTTTGAATGCTATGCTAACCACAGTGCTAATTATAGTGTGAATGCTATGCTAACCACAGTGCTAGTTATAGTGTGAATGCTATGCTAACCACAGTGCTAGTTATAGTGTTAATGCTATGCTAACCACAGTGCTAGTTATAGTGTGAATGCTATGCTAATCACAGTGCTAGTTATAGTGTGAATGCTATGCTAACCACAGCGCTAGTTACAGTGTGAATGCTATGCTAACCACAGTGCTAGTTATAGTGTGAATGCTATGCTAACCACAGTACTAGTTACAGTGTGAATGCTATGCTAACCACAGTGCTAGTTATAGTGTGAATGCTATGCTAACCACAGCGCTAGTTACAGTGTGAATGCTATGCTAACCACAGTGATAGTTATAGTGTGAATGCTATGCTAACCACAGTACTAGTTACAGTGTGAATGCTATGCTAACCACAGTGCTAGTTATAGTGTGGTGTGCTTTACATAGAACGATGTGTTATGATTGTGTGTTTGAATTTTAATGAGTAATCATAAATATGTCATTTTTACACAGTGTTGTTTTTATTTGCATTCTTAAAGTATATTTTTAAATGTATATATATATATTTTTTAAATTATTATATTTTTTATAATTATGTAATATATACTTTTAATACTCTTTTATATAAACACAGTGTTGTTGTTTTGCATTTAAGTATGTTTGTCAAATTGTAATACTTTAAAGTATTTTTACATATTTTTTTAATATTATATTTATATATTATACGTTTTTCATGATGAAACATAGTTGTTTTTATGAGCTTTTTTAAGTATGAAATTTCAATAATTTGGGGGGTTTTTAACATATTTTTTAATAATATATTTATTTGTATAATATATTTTAGAGAATTTTTTATTTTATTGCAGCTTTAACTTGTTTAATGTATGGTAAAATATTGTTAAATTCAACTCATCTCACTTTAACATTATTAAATAATTTATTTTCTTTGAATTCATTTTTTTTATCCAGTAATCTGAATTTTCCCTGACAAAATTATGCATTTTTTTGTTTGCAACTTACAACCATATGTGATAAGTGGTAAGTTATATAATTCATTATTAGATATTTTTATTTTGCCAAACACAAAATCCGGAAATATTTATGTGGTTAGCACAATTATATAGATACATTATTGAAATATACAATATTGTAATATTTGAAGGACTTAGGGCTGACCTGCATCATGTAAATCACCCAAAGGAAATGCAAAAAATGACTCGAAAATAACAAAAATACAATACAAAACTATAGCAGAAATGTACAAAAACACACATTAATACATGTAAATAAGTTCAAAATCACAATGTGCAAGAATTTCACTAAATTACTTCAAAAAAATATAACAAAATTGACAGAAAAATATGCAAAAATACACGAAATTAATCCAAAAACACACAAACATTTTGTAGTTTCCTGTGTTAATGTTCTGATTGGTCATTATTCTAATTATTGATCATGTGACCCTCGGACCATGTTTTTGTGGCCTCCAGTCTCCAGTACAGGTTATAGTGTGTATATAACTATATAATCAGCCTCCTAGTGGTCACACTGTCAACATCTGCCCTCACATGACTAAGAGCAGTGATATGATTAAGCACTACATAAAGATCTATAAGATAAAGACAGAAATCAACTCAAAAACAGCCACAATATGAGAAAAATACACAAAACAATGTCAAAAATTACAACAAATAACTCTAATAACAACCGTTGCGACCACAAAATGAGTGAAAAATACACAAAAATGACTCCAAAAACACAATAAGCCAACAAAAATGAACTAAATGACTTGCAAAATCCACGAGACAACCTTAAAAATGCACAAAATGACCAAAAATCATACAAAACAATGGCAAAAATACAACAAGTAATGCTAAAAACACACGTTCTGACAGGAAAAACATACAAAATGACAACAAAAACACAATAAGCCAACAGAAATGACCAGAATGACTCGCAAAACACACAAGACGACTACAAAAATGACTGAAAAATACACAAAAAAACAGCAAACACGCAAAATGGGATTCCCAAAACAACAAGCGCACACAAAAGGAACAAAAAATATACAAAATGACAGAAAAATACACAAAATGTTGACACAAGTACACAACATTTCACCAACTCTAAAAACTCACAAATGACAACTAAAATACACAAGATGAGAGAAAAATATACAAAATGACAGAAAAATACACAAAACAATGGCAAAAATATGACAAATTGCTCTAAAAAGACAACAAAAATACACAAAATGAGAGAAAAATGCACAATAAGCCAACAAAAATGGACTAAAATACTTGCAAAAGGCACAAGATGAGAACAAAAATACACGTAATTGAGAAGGAAAAGATATGAAAAAACAAGAAATCACAAGAAATAAATACAAAATGACAATAAAAACACAAAAAGACAACATAAATTACCAAAAATTCCTCACAAACACACAACTCTTAAAAAAAAAACCCGAATGACAACAAAAATACACAAAATGTCAAAAAAATACACAAAAATAATTCCAAAAACACAACATGAGCCAGCAAAAATGAACAAAATGACTCTCAAAACACACAAGACAACAACAACAATGACTCCAAAGACCCAAAAGGACAACAAAAATACACATATTTGAGAGGAATATACAAAAGAAATGCAAGAAATTACAAAAAATGACTCCATAAACATTAAAAATCACATAACTCTTTAGCTCAGCATGGAAGGTGAAGGTTTGTATCAGACGTGTGGAGAGGAGTCTGGCACCCTGGTGCAGTAACCAGTCAGGCCCTGCATGTTCTCAATGTGCAGGGACAGATTCCAGTTACTGATCCCGGGAGACAGAAGTGTTTTTAAAAAAATCAGGAGGTTTCACACACACACAACAACCTGAGGAGGAAAAATAATTCATGAATGAATGAATGAATGTAACTTTGTACATTCAGGTTCAGGTGAAACGTAGAGGATTCAAACCTGAGGAGGTGCAGCAGCTCCTGGTAGAAGTCCATGCAGAGTAATCTGAGCTGTACATTAGCTTTCTTCTTCTTCTTCTTCTCTATCAACAGCAGCTCCACCAAAATTACATATTAACTAAAACCAATGATCTGCTGCTCCTCCTCCTTCATATCACTGCAGACCCACATGCTGTGAACACGTGCTGACACTAAATGAGCTGTTAGAAGCTGTTCTATAGGACAAACGCTGGCCCCAGGAGCCACATACGGCCCTCAGTCTAACACTGTACGGCCCCCAAGGTGTGTTAGAAAAATACACACACACAAAAAAAAAAAATACACAACATGATAGAAAAATATACAAAAAGACAACCAAAGTGCACATAATAACAAAAATAGCTTTATGTCAAAAAACATACACAAAACAACAGCAAAAATAATGAAAATAAATATGGCAGAAAAATATACAAAAAGACACAATAAGAGAAAAATATCGAGAGAAAAAAAGACAACTTATGTACACAAAATTACAAAAAAACTTTAGTTCAACAAACATATATGCAAATCAAAGGAAAAATACACAACATGACAGAAAAATATCCAAAAAGACACTAAAACAGGCAAAATAAAATATATTTTAAAAAAACAACAAAAAAAGACTGCAAAAATAAAGAAAAAAAAATTCAAAATACGACAGAAAACAATTTAAAAAAAGGCAATAAAAGTGCACAAAATGGCATCAAACATACACAAAACAGCAAAAATAAAGAACAAAACTACACAACATGACAGAAAAACATACAAAACGACAACAAAAACGGACAAGATGACAGAAAAACAAACTTTATGACAACAAAGATACACGAAATAGCAAAAAACACACATTATGACAACAAAAAATTCACTAAATGATAAAAAAGAAAAATGACAATAAAAAATACACAAAACAATAAAAAATATTAACATAAAACTTAAATTTGCAGACACCCAAAACACAAAACAACAACTTTCTCACAGAAATTGGGAGGGAAAATACACAAAACAACAGCAAAAAATAAACAAAACTAAAACTAAATTACACATTTTGACAACAGAGATACTCAAAGAAAAATAAACATTAAATAAATAATATTAATGAACAAATAATAAACAATTGAAAGACCAAAAGACTCCAAAAACACACGCTCAAAAACTGCAGCAAAAACACACATTACGACAACAAAAATTCCCCAAAAGATAGAAAAAATATACAATGACAACAAAAATACACAAAAGATTAGAAAAGTATACAAATTGTCAACCAGACACACAAAATTACAGTCCAAAAACACAAAAACAACAACATGCTCATAGAAAATGAGAGAAAAATACGCAAAACAACAGCGAAAACTCACAATACAACAATATTACACATTTTGACAACAAAACGACACAAAATGACATAAAAATAAGCAATGAATAAATAATATTTATTAACAAACAATAAATAATTTAGATACAAAAAAACACAAAACAACAACTTTTTCCTCAGAAATTGGGAGGAAAATACACAGAACAACAGCAAAAACTAAACAAAATTACACCAAAAATACACAAAATAACAGCAAAAACACACATTACGACAACAAAAATTGTCCAAAAGGATAAAAAAATATACAAATGGACAACAAAAACACACAAAATGTTAGAAAATATACAGAACAACAATAAACATTTGCAAGACTAATAAAACAAAACAACAAATTTGGAGGAAAATACACAAAATGACAGCAAATTAAAAAAAAAAAAGGTTAGAAAAGTATACAAAACGACAACAAAACACAGAAAATGAATCCAAGAACACACAACAAAAAAAACAACATGCTGAAAGAACATGAGAGAAAAATACACAAGACAAAGGAAAATTACACAATTTGACAACAAAAAGACACAAAACGGGAGAAAAACAAACACAATGGCAATTGGAATACAAAAAAACACAAAACAACAAACGCACATACACAATGTACTAAATATACTAAACAACAATATAAAATATACAGAATGACAAGAAGAAGAAAACAATCACAAAATCAAATTAAAAAAAAAACAACAAACACATAATAAAAGTTAAATGTACAAATTAACAACACACAAACACACACACACACTGTTGTTTCCTGATTGGTCGTTATTCTAATGCTGACATGAATGTTGATCATGTGACCCTCAGATCAGATATAATCAGTTTTATGGCCCATCTCTGAACCCTGTGTGTGTGTGTGTGTGTGTGTGTGTGTGTGTGTGTGTGTGTGTGTGTGTGTGTGTGTGTGTGTGTGTGTGTGTGTGTGTGTGTGTGTGTGTGTGTGTGTGTGTGTGTGTGTGTGTGTGTGTGTGCGCGCGTGTGTGTGTGTGTGTGAAACATTCAGCTGCTCTGATGACCTTGTGGATGTTAATGATCGTTGGATGAAAAACACGTTGTTATCAGTTTTAAAGCAGGTGTTTTTTTTCCCTGCCTCAGCATTTATTATTGTGTTGTGTGCTTCTTTTATTGGTCTATTTATTAGTTATTAATAGTCACTAAGAATTGTTTCTATTATCAGTGAAAGTCGCTGCACACAAACACATTTAATCTTCCATTATTTTATTGTTTATTCAAAAGGCAAAACAAATTGTGACAAAGAGGCGTCGCTTCAGCTCATTTAGTGTAAAACAGTTCATTAGTTAATTACAGTTATGTGGATCACTCCCTCATTAAAACCATTATTGGATTTATTTTTTCTAATGTATATTTTTATTTTATTTGTGTATGTTTTGTTGTCATTTTTGTGTGTTGTTGGTATTATTTAAATTATTATATCTCAGTGTTTGTGTTTTTGCTGTTGTTTGGTTGTTTATGTTGTTTTGTATGTTTCTCTGTTATTTTTGTGTATTTTGTAGCAATCTTGTGTGTTTTTCTCTCATTCCGTGTGTATCTATTGTTGTTTTGTGTGTTGTAATGTTTTTCTCTCTTCGTCTGTGTGTTTTTTATTGTTATTTGTCTCTTCCTTTGTACAGGTTTCTCTTATTTTGTGTGTTTAAAATGTAGTTTTGTGAGTTGCTGGTAATTTTTAGTATTATTATCACTAGAAATAAACATTATAAAATCCCATATTTTCAATGCTTCATTTATTAATTTTATTCTGTTTCTCTCTAGTACCCCCTGTAGTGCCATCGTGTACACCCACCATTTGAAAAACACTGATGTATGGTTTGAAACTTAAAATTATAAATTAATAATAATAATTAAAACTAGGCAAATACATGTATTTGGCAATTGAAAATTGGCAAAAATGACAACCTGCATCTGGATTTGTTGACAAATTATATCATGCAGGAAAAACAGAAGACTGACCTTAAGAGAGGCACATTGAATGGAAATGTTGTTCAATGGTACCAGTCTGAGCATTGTATCTCAATTTTTGGCCAAGTTATAGAGAAAAAAGGGTGTTTTTTTTTTTGTAACATCGTGAACTTTGACCCCTACCGATTTTTTTTACTGGTGGGTCACACAATGAAAGTAAATGTTGTTCAATGGTACCAGTCTGAGCACTGTATCGCAATTTGTAGCCAAGTGATAGGGAAAAAGTATGTTTTTGTTTACCTTGAGCAAAGGTGAAGGTCACACATTGAAAGGAAATGTTGTTCAATGGTACCAGTCTGAGCATTGTATCTCAATTTGTAGCCAAGTAATAGAGAAAAAAAAGGGTCTTTTTTTGGGGACATCATGAACTTTGACCCCTACCAATTTTTTTACTGGTAGGTCACACAATGAAAGAAAATGTTGCTCAATGGTACCAGTCTGAGCACTGTATCTCAATTTGTAGCCAAGTTATAGAGAAAAAAGGGTGTTTTTTTTTTTGTGACGTCATGAACTTTGACCCATACCAATCTTTTTACTGGTAGGTCACACAGCTTCGGCTTAATAAAAAAATACTCCATTTGAGATGAGCTTTTCATAAATGTAAGCATTGAACTTGTATGATAAATATTCATAGAGATTTTTGTTTTTGACACTTGACGCGACCTTGACCTTGACGTTTTGGCTGTAAAAAGGTCGACTGCACGTCCTTGACATTGTCCCTATGAGATGACACGGGTCATTAGTGCTGCATTAATAACCTATAGCAGGAGTTCTAAGACAAAGTAGTTGTGGAAGGAAAATAATAATAACTCCTACAATTACAATGTATTACAATAATAAATGAGTATGACTGAGGCAGAGGTGCAAAGAGGTTGATTTTATTTCATAATGAGCACGTTTGATAAGAAAAGCCTGTAATCTATACAGTTAATAATATGTACATGAGTTGAGTTTCATTCAGGAGTCTAGCATGCATCAGACCAGCTTTAAATGAAATGAAATAGAAAAGCTTCTTCACATCAACAGTGACTTTTCTTTTCCTCGGCAGTGTCGGACGTTCCCATTAAAACACACACACACACACACACACAATCTGAATCTGATTCCATTGTTGAGTTTGACAAAAACCGCAAATTTTAAAGCAGAGACAAACAACTTCCATCACAGAGAGGGTCACATGATCAACATTCATGTCAGCATTGGAATAACGACCAATCAGAGCATTAACACAGGAAACAACAAAGTTTGTGTGTGTTTTTGTTGTAGTTTTCTTTAATTTTCTGTCAATTTAAATATTTAACTTTAATATTGTTTGTTGTTGTTTTGAGTTTTTGAATTAATTGTGTGAACTTTTTTTTGTGTGTAATTATGTGTGTTCTTGGAGTCATTCTGTGTATTTTATATTGTCACATAATATATTTTCTTTCATTTTTTTCTCATTTAAGTTTGTGTTTGTAGTTATTTTGGGTCCTTTCTGAGTTATTTAGTGTGTACGTTTGTTGTCGTTTTGTATTTTTTCCTGTATTTTTTATAGTTGCTTTGTGTGTTTTGCAAATAATTATGTGCAATATTGTTGTATATTGTATTGTTGGAGTTATTTTTGTGTCATTTTGTGTATTTTTCTTGTCATCATGTGTGTTTTTGGAATACTTTTGATTACCTCTCATGTCATTTTGTCTGTTTTTGTTGTCGTTTTCTATATTTTTCTGTCAATTTGCATATTGAACTTCAATATTGTGTTTGTTATCATTTTGTGATTGTGTGTTTTGCGAATAATGATGTGCATTTTTGTTGTAAATAGTATTTTTGGAGTCAATTTAGTGTATTTTTGTATCATTTGTGTATTTTTCTTGTCATTATAGTTGTTTTTGGGGTACTTTTGACTACTTTCATATCATTTTTATGTATTGTAGGATGAATTATTTGGCAATAACGTTGGGGCTGCACAAAATTAGACTGAGGGCCACATGTGGACCCCAAGCCACCAGTTTCCCACCACATATCATTGCCACTGCACTGCATTTGTTCGGCTCAATGTGCCACGACAACAACTTCTCAATGTTTGGAAGAAACAAAAGTCATTCAACAGTCATATTTCACTAATAGTTGCATTTGTAAAACACTTTAAAGAATATCAAAGAAAGAAATGATGTGTATATATAGAAATCATTCATTAAAACTGAAGGAAAATCCAGTTTACACAGTGTTGCATTGCATTAATAAATATATGCATAAGCTGTTTGTAATGGGGATTTTCAAATTAAAATCCCTAAATAATTAAAACACAGTGTTCTGAAAGAGGAGAGTATGTCTGCCAGCAGAGGGCAGTGTAATATATTCATAATAATAATAATAATAAAGTTAATAATAATATTATTATTTCAGGCTGCTGACTCAAAAAAGTCCTAAAACAAGTAATTTAAACCTGGTTTTGCCACCAAACCACATTAGTCCCTGACCTGGGTCACAGATCATTCATTCCATCGTTTTTTTCTGTGTCATTTAACTCTCAGACACATTATTCCTCTATTGCATTGAAAATGAAAAGTTACTTAGAAATACAGTTTAACTATGTCTATACAACAGTCAAAAACATTAAATAACAAATTATATTATTACCATCAGAAAATGCAAGTAACAGTAACTGTATGTCGTCTGTGTGCAGGTTCACAATCCAGATGTTTTGCACAGAAATAAATAAAACACATTTTAAAAAACAAAGAAACTGTGAAGGGAAATGATCCAAGAAAATTATGTTTTTAAAGAGATTTACTGTAAAATGCAATGTTTGACAGAGCAGAAGTTATTTTATTCTATACTGTGATGGGGACTTTAAAAAGTGAGAGTAATATTGGAATAAATAATAATGTAATAAATAATCTGACCCCACTGATGTTACCACAAGATTCTGCATAAGAAAAAAATGTGCAACCTGAGACAGTGAGATCATCTGTGCATAAATTCATAACTCAGCATAAAAAAACAGGGGAATCAGTAAATTTTAATTCAATTCAATTCAATTTAATTTAAATTAAATTAATTTATTTTATTTTAATTTAATTTAATTCAATTTAAATTTTGAAATATTTATTTGAGACACACCATGATAGTTCTCTAATATAACATCATTATAATTATTATAACTATAATTATTATTATTATTATTATTATTAATGCATATAATGAATGTTTTTTTTATTTGGCAATGAAATAGATGTATGTATTTATTTTGGTCCTATAGTGTGAGCCAAAATCCAAAAGTTGATGAATAAAAAGTGAAAAAGTGAACATTATTCCAACGTATTTAACACTTAAGTTTTGCGCTGTATTTTTGCTGAATTAAAAAAAAAAAAAAAAAAAATCAGCTTTGCATATTTGTGTTGTTTCTGCACTTACTGTACGTCCCATTGGAAAGGTTTGTTTGAATCTCACATGTTTTGTAAATCTCCATATGTTAACTAAAAAACACACATAAAGTCAAATAATACACGATTTCTTATGTTTCCCTGAAATAATGCAAACAGTACTGTAAAAAGAAGTTAGAAAAAACGTGTTAAATTGGTGTTTAAAAATATACTTATACTTGAAATAAAAAATGTAAAAAAATGCTACAAATGAAAAGTCTCTTTAGTCGATGCATTCAGGTTCATTTGGGGCGACAATCATCACGAAATAAATCCATTTCATGTTTGGCTGCAAAAAAAAAATGTCTGAAGCTCATGAGGAAACACACTCACACACACACACACACACACACACATACACACGCACACACGGCAGCACTAAGGATCATTGAAGTGGAAGCTCTGGTCTGGATGACATCATCTAAGGAGGCGGGATTCACATGAATCCACTTCCTGTTTCAGTCAGGCAGCAGCAGCAGACTCCTAAAGGGTCCTCGCCCTAAGGTGCTCTCTGAGGTGTGTTGAGGGGGGGCGTGGTCTAGGCCGGCGTCAGAGAGACGACACCTGTGTGGGCTTTGATGGAGACAGATCCAGGAGGGCCTGGACCGTCACCCCCACCCTCATCAGACCGCGCTCCTCCAGGATGTGATGAGGGAGACACAGGTGGTCCTGGTTACCATGGAAACATACGTCTCAAATATGTTCACAAATATAGCCACAATTTTCACATGTATTTTTTTTTAGACTTTTCACGTACATAATTAGTGTTCAATGACGTTTCTGAAAAACATGTGAAAATCTGAAATACACAAATGGAAATCTAAGAAAAACATGTGAAAATCTAAAAAATGTGGAAATCTTTGTAAAAACAAAGTGAAAATCTTTAAAAAAAAAAAAGACAAGTGAATATCTAAAAAAAACACTTGTTAATCTAAAAAAACACGTGGAAATCTAAAAAACATGTGAAAATCTAAAAAAAAACGTGAAAATAAAAAAAAAAACATAAAAATCTAAAAATAATCGTGTGGAAATTGGCAAAAAAAATTGAAAAAAAAACATGTGAAAATAAAAAAAACATGTTAATCTAAAAAAAAAACTTGAAAATCTGAAAAAAAACAAGTAAATATCTAAAAAAAAAAACAAGTAAATATCTAAAAAAAATCACTTGTAAATCTAAAAAACACGTGGAAATCTTCTAAACATTTGAAAATCTAAAAAACATGGAGAAATCTTATAAACATCTGAAAATCTTAAAAAACACATGAAAACATAAAAAAAAAACATGTGAAAATAGAAATGAAAAAAACATAAAAATCTAAAAAAAATCGTGCGTAAATTGGAAAAAAAATTGAAAAAAAAAAACGTAAAATAAAAAACCACATTAAAATATTAAAAAACACGTGAAAACAAGAAAAAAAACCCCACATGAATAAAAAAACACTTGTAAATCTAAATCTAAATCTAAAAAAAAATGTGAAAATTAGAAAAAACGTGAAAATCTTACAAACATCTGAAAATCTGAAAAAAACATTAAAATCTTAAAAAACACGTGAAAATAATATTAAAAAACACATGAAAATCTAAAAAAAAACTTTAAAATCTGAAAAACGTGAATATTGTGGATATATTTATGAATTTTTTTTTAGACAAATCTTTCCCCTAGAAACGCTCGATTGTTCGCTTTGCTCACTCATAATGTAATGAAAAACAAGTGTGTGTGTGTGTGTGTGTACCTGTGGGACTCCCAGCCTCTTGCAGGCATCCAGAAAGTTCTCCACGTTCCGACGGCATTTAGCCATGCTGAGCTTTGGCTGCAGAGAAACAATTCATTATTCTACAAACACAAATTCTCCTCAAACTATAACTTTATCTATTTAAAGAGGAAGTAAACCCCAAACCCATATACTGTATATACTGAATACATACAGTATGTATTTGGGTATTAAATAGTGCTGTTGATTGATCCTAGAACAACTTTTAACATTTTAGTAAAAGTATTTTAATTTAGTGTGTTCAGCTGTAAAATGTCAGCGTTACTGCCCTCTAAGGGTTGAACGCTGCTATTACAGTTTAATTATAATAATGGATTATAAAGCGTCACTAACTGTCAGTAGCTGGTTTCCATTACCCTTAGAAATGTGCAAAATCTAAATATATATAAAAAACACTCAAATATCACTGGTTTTTCAGACGTTTCTATATTGAAATGGAAACATTTTTTCCACAATTACACGTCACAGCACGCGTAGCAAACACAAATGAGGTAATCAGGCCATACATAAATCAACAGAAGCATATAAATATAAAATCATTAATGGTTTCTGACTTGATTAACCCCAGTTAGCATGTTTGATAGGATTTAAGGGAGTTTTTAAGGGAGTTGAAGTCCTTTAAAGGGTACATATCATGGTTTTAAATCCTTCCTTTTTACATATAAATCATACAGTTGTGGTCTATATAAAGCAGAACTGCAATGCTTGGGTCTGAATTCCTCATTATTATAGCTCCACCCCTTTTCTACCCCTTTTCTGATGTGATTCTGAGAGCAACTCGTTTTGGTGCGGTCTCTTTAAATGCAAATGAGACACTCCATACCCCGCCCCCTCTTCAGGTGACACTCGGTTCAACTCCACCCTGCTCGGCCATTTTTGTAGTTTGATAGAAGAGATACGGCTATGTAGCGGCTCATAACCTTTTTATTCAGAGATTATTTACAAAATATCAACAACGTTAGACTTGTCCATCCAGCCTTACATGTTCCAGCCAGAGTCTGACCCGGCGGAGCGAGATGAAAATGAAGATGATGAACCTGCAGAACCCTAACAAGTGAGCTAACACAAGCACCGAGCTAACGCTAGCGCCAAGCTAACGTCACGAAATGCATTTTAATACAGTCTTTTCAAAGACAAAAACGTCAAAATGAAATGACTAATGAAAACTTTAGACTTAAATTAAATCACGCAGGCCATATCATCAAGGATCTAAAACGAGCACACAGCGCTAACATATGAAGACGGTGCAACTGCTAATGCTAACAAAACAATGACAGGGACGTCTTATCATCACACTTTTTAGTGTCATTTACATCTTACCGAAGTGCTCTGTTCATCGTCTCCAAAGATAGAAGGAATTGAACCCTCAATCAGACAAAGTCTTTCTGTAAATCCTTCTTTATACTGGTGGAGGTTGATGAAGCAGTCATCATTGAAGTGCTTCACACACACAAAAATGACCTTATCCACAGATGTGGTACATTTCTATAAAAAATAAAACTCAACCAGGCACTTTGAAAAGGTTCTGATGCTGGGAGACGGTGTAATGAAGCGTGTGGGTTACTACATCCAACAACCCAACATTTTGACTTATCCTCTCATAACTTCGGCATCCTTGAGCTTGGACTACAAAATAAAAGCGAGAAATAAAAATGGCGGATTGCTCGAAGTGTTGGACCTGGAGTTGATGTACTAATTTGGCAGTTCCGCTGCAAATACTGTGATGTAATAGTTCAAAAAACGTAATAGAGAATAGAAAAATCGAAACAGATTGAAAAATATGAGCAAAACAGAATATAAAGATATCTACGGAGCTCCTGAAGAGACTAATTTGATTTTTTCTGTATTTCTAAGCACTCTAAATATACAACAAAATGCATTTAAGGGATTTAGCATGATATATGTCCCCTTTAAACCAGTGGTTCCCAAACTTTTTTGGCTCTATAAATCATAATGATGGAATAAATGAGTGATAACACACATTTTAAAGAATCTCATTTTGTAAATAAGTGATTGAAACAGTATTTAGATTTATTTCTATTGTTTTTATCATTTACAGCCATTTCCTGTATTTTCAGTTCATGTTCTACTCAAAATCATTTCTATCATCATTTTTTGTGTCACTGTAATTTAGTGTATTTTGTTTGTCTGTTGTTTTCATTATTCAGTATATTTTTCTCCTATTTTGTGTGTTTTTGTGTTTTGTTGGTAATATTTAAATTATTCTCTCTGTGTGTGTGTGTGTGTGTGTGTGTGTGTGTGTGTGTGTGTGTGTGTGTGTGTGAGTGTGTGCGTGCGTGCGTGCGTGCGTGCGTGCGTGCGTGCGTGCGTGTGTGTGTGTGTGTGTGTTGGTTGTTTCCTATGACGTTTCTCTATTATTTTTGTCTATTTTAATTTGTAGTGATCTTGTGCATTTTTCTCTCATTTTTGTTGTTTTGTGTGTTGCTGCTTTCTTTTTTGTATTTTGCAGTTGTTGGTCTGTTCTTTTTATTATTATTCACGAGGGATGTAACGATTCACTCAACTCCCGATACGATTCGATTCACGATACTGGGTTCACGATACGATTCTCTCACAAATTATTCCTTAGAAAATACTGTACTATTTTCCTTTTATTTTTCATTGTCAAAAGAATCCCTTGATAAACTATTCAAAACAATGCAATTCAACTAAAAATAAATCTTGAATTAAATTAATAAAGGAATAATACAAATGAAGAAGAAGCCTATTAATTTAAATTCTGGTTCTATAGTAAACAATGCAAAACTGCATAATAGTTCTTTTTCTTTTTAAAAGTGCAACTGAAAATGTATTTTGTGCCTTAAAAATTGGACTTTAAAAAAAAGTACTGCGATTAAATTTTCACAGTATTTATGTGAAACGTGATACCTATGAATCGATTTTTAACTGCCTTACGATTAATCGTTACATCCCTATTATTCAGTATATTTTTTTTTACTTATTTTCTGTGTTTTTGTTGTCGTTTTGTGAGTAGTATTTAGTATTTGTATCATTTTTAACTGAAAACAAACATCATAAAAGCCTAGATTTCTAATGCTTTCAATTTGTCAATTTTCCCTTCTCTCTCTCTAGTACCCCCTGTAGCGCCATCGCGTACACCTAGGGGTACACGTACCCCCATTTGGGAAATACTGCTCTAAACAGAGAAAAATGATGAAATGGAACCATGTGTCCCTACATAAGAAGCAATGTAAAGTTAGACTGAATGAAAATAAAGAGTGATTGTCACCACTGCAGGTGATGGTACGTGGATGCTGGACACAGAGCGAGGACTGATGTGATTGGCTAAATGACAAAGAACCACTCCGTCCATCAGAGCCGCTCCAACGTCGTCTGGAAGCAACACCTTCAGTCTGGACTCAATGTTCTGCACAAATACACACAAATATACCAATACATTACATATAATATATAACATACACCATCTTACAGAGGCTGGGAGAGCTGCATACACATAAGTCTCTGGGTCAACTACTTCACAAAACAGATTATTAAGTGTTGCACTATTACTGACATTTTCTAATTAATCTTTAATCAAGAAGTTATAGATGTTTTTTTTAAATAATATAAATTAAAATAAAGGCTTCGGCACAAAATATCAACTAAATGTTGTTAAAAAAAGCAGCAAGAAGATGCACAAAACAACAATAAAAGAGACAAAATGACAGAAAAATACACAAAACAGCAGAAAGTACAAAACATGACAACAGAAATACACAAAATGATAGAAAGATATACAAAATGACAACAAATGCTATCCAAAAATGACTCCAAAAACACAATCTGACAGCAAAAATACACAAATTACTCACAAAACACACAAGACAACTCCAAAAATACACAAAATGATAGGAGAATATACAAAATGACAACTAAAATACATAACATTGTAGAAAATTCTACAAAACAACAACAAAAAATATCCCAAAATGACTCAAAAAACACTACCTACAATATGATAAAGATAACAAATACATGCACAACATTACACATGACTCACAAAAAACACGAGGACTACAGGAATACACTAAATGAAAAGAAAACACACAAAATGACAACAAAAGCACACTAAAAGACTGACAGAAAAATATACAAAACAACAGTAAAAATACACAAAACTTTCTCTAAAAACACAATGTTACAACAAATGCACAAAGCGACTCACAAAACACGCAAAATGACAACAAAAATACGCACAATTACAGAAAAATATATATTAAAGTACAACAAAAATGCACAAGAGGAGTCACAAAACACACAAGACGTCTACAAACACCCACAAAATGACAGAAAAACATACAAAACGACGACAAAACCAGACTAAAAGACAACAAACACACGTAAAATTAGAGAAAAATATACAAAATAAATACAAAAATACAGAAACTGACAGAAAAACATACAAAACAATAGTAGAAACATACAAAAATGACTCCAAAAATACAATATGACAATTAAAATGCACACAATTACTCGTAAAACACACAAGACAATACAAAAAAACACACATTATGACAACAAAAATACACAAAATCATAGAAAAATTCACAAAATGACAACAAAACACACAAAAAATTCTCTAAAAACACAATGTTACAACAAATGCACGAAATGACTAACAAAATGACAACAAAAACAGACAAAATTATAGCAAATTATATATGAAAGTACAACAAAAATGCACAAAATGAATACAAAAATACAGAAAATGACAGAAAAACGTACAAAACAACAGTAGAAATATACAAAAATGAGAGAAAAACACAAAAAGACAAAACAAAGACACAAAATGAAAGAAAAACACAGAAAAAGACAAAAGAAAAACATCCAGCCTTTGTTGTTTCCTGTCCTATTTGATGAATGTTATTATATTTCCAATCTGAATATACTCAGTGTCTGACCTGCCGTAATAGTCCGATCTGTTCTAGTTCCTCTCTCAGATGTTCCATCTTCCTCCTCATGGTGAAGCTGGGCTCAGTGGAGCTCAACTCCTGTTTACTTCCTCTGCTGAACGCTGCAATAAAACAAAGAAGGCTTTATAAATGTTTCTGACTCTGTTCATCTGTTGTGTTCCATCACTGTGGAAAGTCAAATATGATTTATGAGGAAAAACTTGTAATGATGAGAATAAAGTCCTAAAGAATAGAAAAAAGTCATAATACTACAATAAAAAAAATATGTATTTTACGAGAAGAAAAAAAATGTGTGTAATATTTTGTGAATAAAGTCACAATATTACAAGAAGAAAATCATTATTTTATGAAAATAGTCATAATTTTAAAAGAAAGGTTTTACTCAAAATATTTTGACATTATTCTCATAATATTACAGGTTTATTCTAATGATAATGCACCTTTATTTTTTGATATTACAAGTTTAATTTCAGGAGAAGATAATTTTTTTTTTAATATTTTGTGAATAAAGTCATAATATTACAAGAAGAAAATCATTAATTTATGAGTAATATTGTAATATTATTGTACTTTTTATTTATTTTTTTGCAATATTCCAAGTTAATTCTTATACTATTATGACTTTATTTTCACAATATTACAGGTTTATTCTTGTAATATTACAACTTTATTCCAGTGATAATATGACTTTATTTTTCAATATTACAAGTTTCATTTCAGAAAAAGAAAAAAATAACTTCTAATATTTAGATTTTTCCCTCATAATATTACAAGTTTATTCTCATAATATTACAAGTTTATTCTCATAATATTACAAGTTTATTCTCATAATATTACAACTTTATTCTGGTAAAATCACAAGTTTATTCTCATAATATTACAAGTTTATTCCCATGATAATACGACTTTATTTTTCATGAGAAGAAGAAAAAAACTTCTAATATTTTGTGAATAAAGTCATATTATTACAAAAAGAAAGTCGTTATTTTATGAGAATTAAGTCATAATTTTAAGAGAAAGTTCTACTTGTAATATTTAGATTTTATTCTTATTATAATACAAGTTTATTACCATGACTTTATTTTCTTCATAGAAACACCACAACTTTCTACAAAATGCACTAAATAATAAAACATAAATGTTCCTGATGCTTAAATAATATTATATATATTTATATATTTATATATAGTATGTAAATATGTATATATATATATATATATACAGTATGTAAATATGTATAGATGTGAGTTGATCACCTGATCTCGGCTTCAGTCCAAACACTGTCAACGTGTTGCTGAAGTCAGCGTTACGCAGACCGTCCTGAGAGCAACACAAGTTATAAACATTAAATTACATTACATTACATTACATTAAATTACATTACATTACATTAGTAAAGAGAAGACACACATACCTCACATTCTTCGTTCCCGCTGGAGTTTTTCCGAGCACTCTGACACTTATACTGTCAGGAGGAGGAAAAAAAACAAACATTTATTTACGTTGTTTATAGAAAAACAATCCGATCACATGACTGACTAACGCGTGCTTGCCTTTAAATAATCTTTTCTCAGATACTTGTTGCGTCTTCGCTCTTCGTTCTGATTGAGGATGGGAGCGACTTCAGGCCACTTTGGTTCAGAGTCGGAATGTTGAGACTTCAGACTTCCATCAAAGGAGGAGGAGGACGAGGGCTGCACGGAGGAGATCAAACGGGTTTAAATAAGAGCGAAGGCATGCGGTGTGAGGGTGTGTTTTTAGATTTTTACGTGTTTTCTTTTTAGATTTTCATGTGTTTTTAGATTTTTACGTTTTTTTTTTTAGATTTTCACGTGTTTTTTTAAATTTTCACGTGTTCTTAGATTTTCACGTGGTTTTTTAGATTTTCATGTGTTTTTTTTTAGATTTTCACGTGTTTTAAGATTTTCACGTGTTTTTTTTAGATTTTTTTTAGATTTTCACGTGTTCTTAGATTTTCACGTGGTTTTTTAGATTTTCATGTGTTTTTTTTTAGATTTTCACGTGTTTTAAGATTTTCACGTGTTTTTTTAGATTTTCACGTGTTTTTTTAGATTTTCACGTGTTTTTTTAGATTTTCACGTGTTCTTAGATTTTCATGTGTTTTTTTTTAGATTTTCACGTGTTTTAAGATTTTCACGTGTTTTTTTTAGATTTTTTTTAGATTTTCACGTGTTTTTTTAGATTTTCACGTGTTTTTTTAGATTGTCACGTGTTTTTTTAGATTTTCACGTGTTCTTAGATTTACACGTGTTTTTTTAGATTTTCACGTGTTTTTTTAGATTTTCACGTGTTTTTTTAGATTTTCACGTGTTCTTAGATTTTCACGTGTTTTTTTAGATTTTCACGTGTTCTTAGATTTTCACGTGTTTTTTTAGATTTTCACGTGTTCTTAGATTTTCACGTGTTTTAAGATTTTCACGTTTTTTAGATTTTCACGTGTTTTTTAGATTTTCACATGTTTTTTTTTAGATTTTCACGTGTTCTTAGATTTTCACGTGTTTTTAGATTTTCATGTGTTCTTAGATGTTCACGTGTTTTTTGATTTTCACGTGTTTTTTTTGATTTTCACGTGTGTTAGATTTTCACGTGTTTTTAGATTTTCACGTATTTTAGATTTTCACGTGTTTTTAGATTTTCGCGTGTTTTTTAGATTTTCACGTTCTTTTTTTTTTTTTCTCAATTTTTACGTATTTTTTCCCGGTTTTCACATGTGATTTTTAGATTTTCACTTGTTTTTTAGATTTTCACGTGTTTTTCAGAAACGTCATCAAACACACAAATTACGCATGTGAAAAATTCGAAAAAAACATGTGAAAATTGTGGATATATTTGTGAATATATATGAGACAAATCTCTCCCTGTCTGTACCTGTCCACTCAGCACTGACGCTCCACTGCTTCCTTCATCCAGAGAAGAACTGAAACCAGAACAGAACACGTCGCACGTTGATTCATCTCCAGATCAATGTGATTGATCGATTGATTGATTGATTGATTGATTGATTGATTGATTGATTGACGTATATACCTGCGAGCAGCCTGTGGAGGAACTCTGGTTTTGCTGCCACTGGATCCTCCAGAGTGACTCAGGAACCTTCAGACACAGAAACACTCTCTGTTTCAGGAGCCTCAAATTCATTTTAGTTTAGTTTGAAATCAACAGGGCCACAGATTTTATGCTGAAAAATGAGTAATTCCAACATTATTGTGTCCTAGTTTACACTTCTATGTACACATAAAACATAAAATATGTAGGAAACCAACAATATCCAAGCAATAAGTCACAGATTTCAGTCACAACAGGATCTACACTTTGAATTTCCATGACTTTGTCACCAATTTCTATTTAATTAAGATAAATATTAACTGATAATTTGAGATAAATTTAAGGATTTTGTAAGAATTTCAAGTTTTTTTCCACAGGTTAATATTTAAGAATGACTACAATCATACGATATAAGAATCAGGAGTGTTGACTTTCATTCACACATGTTTTCTCTGTAATTTTTACTTCCTTCTGAGGCCATATTAAATGCTCCAAAGGGCCGGATTTGGCCCCCGGGCCATGAGTTTGACACATGTACTCTGCCCAATCTTGTACCTGTGGGCGCGGCCCGTCACCCTCCGCCGATGAATGAGACTTTCTGCACGGCAGATTAACGAACGCCGTCTGTGAGGAAAACATCAGAGAAGAGGAAATAGAGAAAAGAGACAGACAGACATATGTGAATAGAATGAAACCATAATCTGCTCTTCGTGCACTGAGCAGAAAAGGAGTGATAATGCTGACCTGTTCTGCTGCTCCTGCTGCAGAAGCTGAACTGCAATCTTCCTCAGATCCAACACTTCCTTCAGCTCATCGTCCTCTTCCTCAATCAGCTGCTCCTTATCAGAGCTGCAAAACACAACACACACTTTACTGTACACATGTATTATCACGTTTATATCCTTCTCTGTCATTTTATATATTTTTAGAATCTGTCTGTGTGTTTTTGGTGTCATTTTGTGATGTTTTTCTGTATATTTTGTCATCGCCTTCTGTTTTTATAGTCATTTTGCTGATTTTGTTATCAATTTGTGAATTTTTGTTGTCCTTTTGTGTATTTTTGCTATTGTTTAATATATAATTTTGTGTATTTTTGGACTAATATTGTATATTTTACATTATGAGTTATTTTCTATTTTGTTGTCCTTTTGTGATTGTAATTTTGTATGTCTTTTGTATATTTTGCATTATGAGTTATTTTGTATATTTTCCTTATTTTTCTGTATTTTTTCTTGTCGTCTTCTGTGTATTTTGTTGTGAATTTGTGAATTTTGTTCTCCTTTTGTGTATTTTTGCTATTGTTTTATATATTTTTGTCATTTTGTGTATTTTTGTTGCTGTTGTGTTTTTGGACTGATATTGTCTTATTTTCTATTATGTTCTCCTTTTGTGTATTTTTCTGTAATTTTGTATGTTTTTTGTAGTCAGTTTGTGTATTTTTGCTATTGTTTTATATGTTGTCTTGGTCATTTTGTGTCATTTTGTTACCTTTTTTTTGTTCTGTGTTTTTGGAGTAATTTTGTGTATTTTGCATTACAATTTTTTTTTTGTATTTTGTTTATTTTTCTGTATTTTCTATCATCGTCCTTTACGTTTTTCGAGTAATTTTGCGTGTTTTGTTGTCCTTTTGTGTATTTTTGTGTAATTTTGTATGTCTTTTGTTGTAAGATTCACTACTTATGCTATTTTTTTCTGTATTTGACTGTTCATGTTATTGTTTTGTACATGATTTGTCATTTTTTTATGTTTTTTAATCACTTTTGTATGTTTTTGGAGTAATTTTGTTATATTTTTCTGCATTTTTTGTCATTGTCTTCTGTGTTTTTGCAGTAATTTTGCTTATTTTCTTGTCAATTTGTGAATTTGTGCTGTCCTTTTGTGTATTGGTGTAATTTTGTATGTCTTTTGTTGTAAGATTCAGTATTTTTCAGGTCACATTCTGTGTTTTTGGAGTAATTCTGTGTATTTTTGGTGTCATTCCGTATAACTTTCTCTCTTTTAATGAACATTTCTGTCTAAAGGTTATTACTCACCCTGACTCCTCTTTCCAGATGTCTTTATCTTTGCTTTGGTGAGACAAGTTAAGAACTTTCTCCAGTTCCTGAAACAAAAAAAAGGTACACGTCATGTGTTTTCCAATGGGTTTAAATAGATGGATGATGGATGGATGGATGGAAGGATGGATGGATGGACTGATACCTTAATAGAGGACACGTTTTGCTGTCCGTCACACTCTGACAGAGCAGGATCCTCGTCTGCGTTGGACTCTATAAAGTCATAGAGATCCTGATCTGATAGAGGGAGGAAGCATCCGCGTTCATCAAATAAACATCTTTTTCTCTTTTCTAGGCACTTCATTCAACAACCCCCGCGTGCGTCTCACTCATTGCCTTTCTAATTTGAGATACTTATTTGGGGTAACCTTTGCAAGAGTCCATTTTGGAGAGGAGTGAGTGGGCGTCGGCAGCACGGGCCGTCTCTGACAGCTGAGAGTGGAGGCTGACCGTGTCGTCGTCTGACGGCTGACGAATGACAAGAGAGGAAGAAATACGCACAAGTTTAGTCAGATTTACACAAGATACACAGTGAAGCAGAAATGTACAACTTTAATCACAGCGTGGGCCACAGGAATGGGATTATACTGTATCTGATCTGAATTATCAACAGTCATGTCCTCATTTAGAATAATGACCAACGTTAACAGGAAAAAACAAAGAGTTTGTGTATTTTTGTCAATATTTTTCCTGTTTTTATGAGTATTTCTGTATTAATCTTGTGTTTTTTTGTAAATTTTTCTCTGATTTTGTGTATTATTGTTGTTGTTTTGTATGTTTTTGGAGCCATTTTGTAAATGACTGTTTTTCGTCTTGTATTTTCCATTATTTTATGTGTTTCTTTTGTCGTTTTTGTTGCATCTTTGCATCATTCCGTCATTCTATGTATTTTTGTCGTTGCTTTGTATATTTTTCTGTCATTTTGAGAGTTTTTGGAGTTCATTTCTGTTTGTTTATTATTTTTTTGTAAATCTGTATATTTTTGTAGTTTTTTCTCTTTTATTATGTGTGTTCATGTTGTTTTATATGTTTGTCTGTATTTTTGTTGTTGTTTTACATGTTTTTTTTAGCCTTTTTGTATATTATTTATTATTGCAGTCGTTTTTGTGTTTCTGTTGTGGTTTTGTGTCTTTTTGGAGTCAAGTTGTTGCTGTTTTGAATTATTTCCAGTCATTCTGTTTATTTTTGGTGTTGCTTGTTTTTTCACAACTTTCACAGTTATTTTTCCGTATTTTTATGGTCATCTTGTGTGATTTTGAGTATGTTTTGTGTATTTTTCTGTCATTTTGTGTGTTTTTCGTTTTTGCCAGTTGCCTTTGTCTGAGCTTCATTGATCTAAAAAAAACCTGTTTATTCATAGTTTAGTTCAGTTTAAACATAAATCACCATCTAATACCTCTGTAGTTGACAGCCTCTTGTCACCATTATCACTTCCTATTCCAGAGTCCGGCCCGTGGTTTTTACTGGGATAAAAATCCTCCATGCTGAAATGACACACGTTAATAAAGCGTATTAATAACTGAATAACAGAATATGGAGGATATTTATTGTGCTTTTAGTTGACCTGTCTGTGAGCGGCTGAGGAAGGCAGCGTTTGCTGAGCGTGGGGAGGTCCAGGGTGTCGGGTTTCTTCTCCATCCGACACACCTGGATGTTCAGGTATTTAAATATGTGCACTTTTCCCTTCAGACAAATCTGAAACACAACATGTGACATCATATGTGCTCGTGTCATTACTACACACCTATCCATCATTTATATCAGATAAGTTGGCGTGGCCTTCAAGGTAAATACACAAACACAATTATAGAAAAATGTATTAAAAAACAAGAAAAACACACAAAATGACAGGAACACCAAAACCTAAAACACAAAACTGCATAAAATGGCAGAAAGATTTGCAAAATGACAGCTTAAATACACAAAATTATAGAATAAATCCACAAAAAACAACTGAAATACAAAAAGAATAATCCAAAAACCAATATAATCCACAAAAATGACTCGCTAAACACATAAAACAACAACAACAAAAACACACAAAAATAGAGAAAAATTTACATAATGACAACAAAAATACATAAAATAACTGCAGAAACAACAAAACCAAACTAAATCACTCCAAAAACCACAAAAACACATGCAACATGATTTAAGAAATACACAAAATGATGTAAAAATTATCACAAAAATAAACCAAAAACACAAAACTCCATAAAATGGCAGAAAAAATGCCAAATGACAACAAAAATACACAAGATTTTAGAAAAATATACAACTGAAATACACAAAAGATTACTTTGATTACTTTTACAAAACCATGACAATGAAAATCCACGAAAATGACTCATAAAACACACAAAACAACAACAAAAACACACAAAAATAGAGATCATTTTACAAAATGACCCCAAACCACAAAACTCACACTAAATCACTCCAAAAAAATCAACAAAATGATTGAAAAAAAACACACTAAATTACAAGATAATTATTACAAAACTAAACCAAAAACACAAAACTTGATAAAATGGCAGAAAAATATTAAAAATAAACTTAAACTAAACAATCTAATAGAAAAAGACAAAAACTACTGAAATGCACAGAAATGACTCCAAAAAAACAAACCAACATGACAATGAAAATCACCACTAGAGGGCGTAGTTATTGATGATTCCAAACATAGAGCTGTCTCATGCACACCTGATCAAACCCAGCTCAGGTTCTAAAGAGAAAACCCCCTTGGTTACCATAGTAACACAGTCTGTGGGTCAAACCTGATCCTGACCAGGTTTAAGATGCAGACTCACTCGTATGAAACTACGTCATCTTTTTGAAAGAAGTCATTTAGTGAAGCTTTAAACACAAAACAAAACTTAAAAAGACTTCCATTATATATATATATATATATATTTTATTTAAATACCGTTTTAATACGGTATTTTAAGAGGAAATTAATTAAATGTTTAGTGTTGAGTTCAACAAACATTCACAAGTTTCACAAATTACATATTATTTAATTGTGAGTTACAGCATCTTCTTTTATTTAACGCGGACAGATGTTTAAAAAAACTTGTCAAACTGTGTGATCACATGATCAGTGTGTGATCACATGATCAGTGTGTGATCACATGATCAGTGTGTGGTCACATGATCAGTGTGTGGTCACATAATCAGTGTGTGATCACATGATCAGTGTGTGATCACATGATCAGTGTGTGGTCACATGATCAGTGTGTGATCACATGATCAGTGTGTGGTCACATGATCAGTGTGTGGTCACATGATCAGTTGTTTTCTGTGATAAATTGACTAAATAACACCTTTATTACTTTTAAAATGTTCAAACCACAGAAACGTCTTTTATTCTCACTGCCCAGTAACAGATGATGTCACATCCTGTTGGTCTAAGCTGCAGTGCATATGCACCTTCACCTCTTTAATCATTAAATCTGTGATCGATCTCGTAGGTCTTAATCTAAACACTGTCAGCTGATTGGCTGAGCTGGAGCTCCAAGATGAGAGGAGTTTGATGGAATGGCAAAAGGGGGCGTGGCCACAGACGGCTTTAAAGCAGGTTGAAACCATAAGCCTGGCTCTACTGAAACCCCCCCCAGGGCTGACCTGTGCGGGTGGAGACTGCATAGGGTTGTTGTCTAGGATGATGTGCTGCAGGTGTCTGAGCTTCCTGTACGTCGGAGGGATCTCTGTGATCTTATTGCAGGAGAAGTCGAGTCGGATCAGAGGCAGGTCGGCCAGCTCTGAACAAAACAAGTAGAGACGGCTTTGTTTTCCTGCCAACTGTAACATCTGAGAGATGCTACTACTGAGCATGCTAATCATGCACTGACCCTCAGGCAACATGTGAAGGCAGTTCTTCCTGATGTTCAGCTCCCGTAAGGCTTGAAGTCTCCCCACCTGTGCTGGAAGAACCTGGATCTCATTACAGCTCACGTCCTGTCAGAGAAGAAACACCAGATGTCTCCAGATGCCTTCAAGAAACCACGAATATTTTCTCAACAATTTCAGCCATTATTGCTTGTTTTGACCATTTTTCTGCAACTACACCAAACCTGTCATATTTTAACCTATTTTCATCACTTTTTCTTGCCATATTTTTGCTCTCCATCAAATTTCAATTCCTTTTCTTCACATTTTTCCACTTTAGAGACATGTTCAGCACTTATAAACCCTTTCCACCACTTTTCCACCTAATGTCACATATGATGACCCATTAATGTCACTTTTAACCTCTTTACACCATATTTCATGCTTATTTTTGCCAATTTAACCACATTCATGATATGCAATGCTCATTATTTGCCAGTTTAAACTAATTGTTCCTTGTAATTGTTCCAATATTGAGACTTTGGACCATTTCTTTTTACAATTTGAGCCCATTTTTGCTTATTTTTACCCTTTTTCTGCAACTACACCAAACTTGTTTTATTTTAACCTGTTTTCATCACTTTTTGTTGCCATATTGTTGCTCCTTTTAATGGATTTTTGCTTCATTACTCCCATTTCTAACACTTCACCGTCGAATTCAATGCATTTTCTGGACATTTTTTCCACATTCAAGACATTTTCAGCACTTATAATCCCTATTTACTACATTTCCCGCCTAATGTCACGTATGTTGACTCTTCATTGTCACTTTTAACCTCTTTCACGCATAATTCAAGCATATTTTTTGCCAATTTAACCACATTCACAATTTGTCATGCCCATTATTCGCCAGTTTAAACTAACTGTTCCAATATTGACACTTTTTGTCCACTCTAATTTGCAACTTTTAACCATTTTATGTGGTTTTTAAAATCCCATTTCACCATCTTTTCAACAATTTTTGGTCACTTTGAACCCATTTTATTTGTGATTAAAACCAGGATTTCCATCTTTAAGATGACTATAATAATAATAATAAACATTCCTGGATAACAGTGGATATTATTCAGATGAATAAATAAATGTGTTTATCACAGATTCATAGAACCATTATTTTGCTGACTCTCCTTTATTCCCCTTCTAGACAACATGCTGCTCACCAGCTCCATCAGCTCTTTGGCTCTACCGATCTCCTCAGGGATGGACACCAGCTTGTTGTTGCTCACCAGCAGCACTTTGAGGGGGAGGTTGAACAGGTATTTGGGCAGAATGGTCAGGAGATTTCGGCTGTGGAGAGAATCAGAACAAAGAAGTACGTTTAAAGAAGAGTTCATCCACTTCATCATCATGTTCAGCATCTAAACAGAAATGATCTATGGGGAGAGATTTGGCTCACAAATATTCACAAATATATCAACATTTTCACGTGTTTTTTCTTAATATTTTCACGTGGTTTTTTTTTTATATTTTCATGTTTTTTGTAGATTTTCACGTGTTTTTAGATTTTCATGTGTTTTTCAGATTTTCATGTGTTTTTTTAGATTTTTACGCAGTTTTTGATTTTCACATGTTTTTTTTTTTTTGTTTTTCACATGTTTTTAGATTTTCACATTTTTTTTTTAAATTTACCCATGTGTTTTGTAAATTTGCACGGGTTTTTTAGATTTTCACGGTTTTTTTTTTTCACATGGGTTTTTTCATATTTGCATGTTTTTTTTATATTTTCACGTTTTTAGATTTTCACGTGTTTTCACATTTTAACAAGATTTTAGATTTTCATGTTTTTTTTAGATTTTCACGTGTTTTCAGATTTTAACAAGTTTTTAGATTTTCACGTGGTTTTTTTTAAATTTTCACGTGGTTTTTTTTAAATTTTCACGTGGTTTTTTTTTTTTTAGATTTTTGTGTGTTTTTAGATTTTCACATTTTTTTTTAGATTTAGATTCCATGTGTTTTTCAGAAATGTCCTTGACACACAAATTACGCATGATAAAAATCTGAAAATTTTTTGTGACAAATCTCTCCCCATAAAAATGGACACAGGTTAAAAAACTTTATCTAGAAGAAACTTTGGAAAAGTTGCTCACCTGACGTCGATATATGTCAACATCTGCAGGTTGACGATGGCTTCAGGGATAAACTTGATGCAGTTATGATACAGGTTGAGAGACTCGAGGGGCGCAAACAGACACACTTCAGGGGGGACGTCCGTGAGACGGTTCTTGGACAAATCTGTCATCGAGAAAAACAGAACGTAATAAAAGGTATTGGTGCCTCAGCATAGTTTTAAATACATTTAAACATACCATATAATACAGTGATTTAATAAATGTACATAATGGCTAATTAATGTAAATATAATACAGAATATCACAGCAGGCCAACAGAATATAAAAATAAGAATAAAAAATATTATATTTCAAAAAGTGCAGTGTTTCTATGAAATTCCAAATAATTTCATTCAAAAAGTGCAAAAGTATGAATAAAGAATCCTAAATCTTATAATTATTCTAAAAAACTCTACATCTGTTTTCAGAATCACAATAAGAGAAAAATAATGTAAAAAAAAATACACAAAATGATTGAAAAACACACATTACAAGAACAAAATACGCAAAATGACAGACAAATAAACAAAACAACCACAGAATACACAGAATTTTTGAAAAAACACAGAAGACAACAGAAAAAAATACGCAAAATGATTGAAGAATATAGAAAACCACAGCAAATATACACAAAATAAGAATAAAATATGCGAAACAACAAAAAACACGACTCCCAAAACATAGAGATATGACTGTCCACATTAGTTCTACTAAAGTTATTCAAGAAAATAAATAAAGCAATATGAACCTTTTTTTATTTATTATTTTGATCATTTCTGATATGACATATAAATACCTCACGTGTGTGTTTTGGGACAATATCACACATACAGACGCTATTTGTGGTGAAACCTTCTCATCACTATCACATCCTGCTGAATAGACACTCACACAAACGGCTGCAAATCAAGCCGGAAACAAAAGCCAGGATCACGACACATGGAACACTGTGCTTTTGTTTTGAAAATCACCTTCACACTCCAATCGATTCTGAAGCTGTGAATGGAGAACAAGGTTGTCTTCTGAATTATTTCTGGGTGAGATAATTAGAGCTGCAGGTCAGGGCTGCAAAGCTCCAGATAAACACAAAGCTTTAAATTACCGTATCCTGCCTAAAGTCAATGAACGGCCCACATCCAGAAAAACCTCATGCATACAAATACATGAAGGTGTTACTCTATCACAGACATTGGTCATTATGATCAGCCTGAAAGGTAAACGCAAAAAATGACTCTAAACACACTAAAATGAACGAAAAGAACATAAAACGACAGCAAAGTTACACACAGTTACTTCAAAATTAGTACCGAAACACGCATTATAGCAACAAAATACACAAAACGACAGCCAAATAAACACATTTACTCCAAAAACACACACTATAAAAACAAAATACACAAAATAATAGAAAATATATAAACTGACCACAATATACTAGAATTCTTGAAAAATATCGCAAAACAATAGCAAAAATAAAATACACAAAAATACTCCAAGAAACACACATTATAAGACAAAAAATACACAAAACAATTGCAAAAATACTCCAAAAACACACATTATCAGAACAAAATACACAAAATGAATGAAAGAGAAATAAATCAATCGCAAAAATACACAAAATGATTGGAAAATAGACAAAAAAACAGCAAAAATACACAAAATGACTCCAAAAACATACATTATAACAACAAAATACGCAAAATGATGGACAAATATACAAAACAACTGCAAAAATACACAAAATGTTTGCAAAAAACAAGAAACAACTGCAAAAATACACAAAATGATTGAAAAATACACAAAACAACAATAAAAAAAATCACAAACGTGACACAATTACGTAACAAAAAATGCACCAAAAATCACAAAACACACAAAACAACAATGAGATAAAAAGACAATAACAAACGAGAGAAAACAACAACATAAATATTCACATAATGACAAAAACACACAATGATTGGGAAAAAAAACACCAACAACAAGAACCTTTGAGAAAACTTTAGATTTCTACGAGCTATAAATGTTCCACAACCATTGAACTGCGTGTGTGTGTGTGTGTGTGTGTGTGTGTCTGACAGCAGTCAATAAGAAGAAGTAGAAGCAGAGCGTGGTGCAGCCATGCAGAACCAAAACTAGAGGAAGTCTAACGTGTTAGGGAAGCACACGTTACCACGTGAGGAAAGAGCAGAGCTGAGGTCACAGTGTCTACTGGTTTACCATTAACAGTCAATTCTCCCCCCTCACCCCTCACCCCTCACCCCTCACCCCCAAGCCTGGACGTAGATGCTGTAACTCAGCTGTGTGTGTGTGTGCGTATGTGTGTGTGTGCTGACTATTCTCACATCCCCAGAGATGTGGGGGTGCACCATCTGCAGCCCACTGTGTGTGTGTGTGTGTGTGTGTGGTGTGTGTGTGTGTGTGTGTGTGTGTGTGTGTGTGTGTGTGTGTGTGTGTGTGTGTGTGTGTGTGTGTGTGTGTGTGTGTAATCCACCTGCTGGAGCACTTTAGCACTGATATCTGATAATAACGAGTGTTCCACATGAACATGATATGTGGGTCTGACTACCCCATGACACAGGAAACTAACTGTCATTTTTTATGAAGGCTTGTGAAGCTAATCACAGATTATTCTAGCGCGTTAAATATGAAATCTAAGTCTAAATATTAAATTTAACTCTAAATGTTAAATGTTCAATATTAATATCTAAATCTAAATGATAAATGTTCAATATTAATATCTAAATCTAAATGATAAATGTTCAATATTAATATCTAAATCTAAATGTTAAATATAAATGTTAAATATTAATGTCTAAATCTAAACCTAAATGTTAAATCTAAACCTAAATGTTAAATCTAAATCAAAATGTTAAATCTAAACCTAAATGTTAAACCTAAATCTAAATGTTAAATCTAAATGTTACATTTCAATATAAATGGTAAATCTAAATGCTAAATGTTAAATATCACTGGGCTTTTATTTTGGTACTTCAGGTGAATTTGTATATTAGCTAAATATTTAGTTTCGCCCATGGCATTTAGATTTAACATTTAACATTTAGATTCAACATTTAACATTTACTTTTAAATTAGCATTTAGATTTAACATTTAGATTTAAAATATAAATTTTTTAAACGTGGTTTGTTGGTAAATGTTGCAAGAAGTTGTTTATTTTAGCATGAACATCTTTACAAATGGCGCTCCATAAAATTGTGCCAAACATGCTTAATACGGTTGATGAAGTTAACTATTATAATTATTCAACTGTTCTTTGCATAAACGCACTGAAACCAACAGATTTAACATCCAGCTGTTAGCTACACATGCTAAAGCTAACATTAGCCCACCTGTTTTACAGTGAAAAATATGGTGGAAATGTGTGATATTGTCCCTAAAACATGTGGGTCATAGAGATATTTATAATTTCAGAATGTGAAGTTGTGTCACATTAAGTGAGATTTTTCACGAGAATCTCTTTGTTCGCCCGTTTAAAAACACAAATTGTGTGTAAAGTCGTCATCATTTTCCAAAACATGCTTATGAAGCTATAATCAGTGTAAAATTGTTAATTTTGCTTGATTATGTAAAGAAAATATTATAATACAAATAATTCATAAATATCAATAATATTAACAATATTCAAATTTACGTGAACTCCGTTATTTTTTGTCTGTTTTTTTATGCCATCACAGAGACTAACACAAACAAAACAAAAAAAAACATTCATGGATATAAAAAAAAAAAAATGTGAGTATTAGCTCAGTATTTGTGACATATTAATTTATATTAATATTTCTAAAATCATGCTCTTTACGTGACTTTCTGCCTGCATAGATTCTATTTCAATTAAATAAAATGTTCAGTAACTACGGGATAACTGAACCCCGTACACACACGTACACACACACACACACGTACACACACACACACACACACACACACACACACACACACACACACACACACACACAGCCTGTCTACCACACACTGTGGTCACATCTGCTGCTCTGTAATCAGCTCATTAGTCATCTTTCACTCAGGCTTTTGTTTTGTTTTTATCAAACTGAACCACTGTAGGCGTCACTACGTAGTTCACGGAGTTTCCTGTGGCCTCAGTGCCTTCATATCAAGATAAAAAATAAATATTAATGCAGTTTGAACCTGTAATATTACTAAATACCCGACATGGACAACTGGCGGCCTAGGGCCCACATGAGGCCCACGGTCATATTTTCTGTGGCCCCCAAAGCAAATGCACAAAAACAATAACAATAACAAAATACAACAATACAGAAACATACAGTAAAAGACAAGAGAAAGACATAGAAAATACTCCAGAAACACACAAAACTACCACAAAAATGAACAAAACGACAACAGTAATACTAAAAAAAAACGACAACAAAAGTACACAAACCCACAGTACCACAAACAGACAAAATGACAACACAAATACACAATATGACATACATTTTACAGGCTTGTTAATGTGTTTCAACAATCAACTGAGCATTAAAGCATAAAAGCATTAAAACAGGAAAAAAAAAGAAAGCGTTTACAGGAAAAAATACACAAAATGACGACACAAATACACAATATGACTCCAAAAAACATACAAAATTACTACAAAACTGAACAAAACGACAACAGTAATGATAAAAACTCATAAAAGTGACTCTAAAAACTCTTGGTTCTTTCCTGTACTAATGCTCATTATTCTAAATACTGACATGAATGTACATAATGTGGCCCTTCCATCAAACAAACACATTATTGCTGTGATAAAAGTCTGCACTAAGGTAAAAAATGGTTCATAAATAAAAGCAGAATTACTGGTGATAAACAGCTGGAAATAAACTCATTTTAGGTGTAAATACTGAGAAAAGCTGAGCTGTATTTGTGATATACACAATCAAACACGGACACATTAAGCACTCAACACATTAAATATGAATGATCACATGATCTTTGATTTCTCATGTTACCAAATTTTCTTATGAAAGGTAGAGCCAAGAAAATAACATGGTTAGATTAATTTAATAGATATATGAGCAACTTTTACACAAATATGTGATTTTATCTGATGTGAGGGTCACATGATCAACATTCATCATGTCAGCATTTACAATAATAACCAGAGCATTAACAACAAAGAGTTTTTGTGTGTTTTTGTATATTTTTCTCTCATTTTGTATGCGCTTTTTGATGTTTTTGGATTCATTTTGTGACTTTTTTTCTTGACATATTGTGTGTTTTTGGTCAGTTTGCAAATTTTTGTTGTTGTTTTGTATATTTTTTATTTGTCATTTTGTAGAATTTGTTGTCATTTTGTGTATTTCTTTCACATTTTGTACATTTTTATTGTTGTTTTGTACATTGTTCTGTCATTTTGCTTATTTTAGTTGTCATTTTGTATATTTAGTTCTCGTTTTAGGTATTTTTGTTGTTGTTTTGTATATTTTTCTGTCAATTTGTATATTTGTGTTGTCATTTTCAATATTTTTCTGTCATTTTGTGAGTGGTTTTTACTGTTTTTGGATTCATTTTTACAATATTCTTCATGTCATATTGTGTGTTTTTGTAGTCGTTTTGCATATTTTTCTGTCATTTTGTGTATTTTTGTTGTCGTAATGTTTGGATTAACTTGATGTATTTTTGCTATAATTTGGATGTACTTTTGCTGGTTTTTGTGTCTTTTTCTGTCATTTTGGGAGTTTTTGGAGTCATTGTGTCTGTGTTTACTTTTGGGGCAGCACAACATTGTTCTGCGATATATATTAAACATTTAATCAGATTAATATTATCAATGCTCTTTGAGAGCCTGAGGTGAAATGTGTGGTAAAAGTACATGTTTAACTTCATCATATTTCATAATCATTACTGGAATAGTTTATTTATTATAGCTCAAAGACCTTTTGATTTATAGGTGGGGTGGGGCTGTTTTTAGCATCTACTTTAGATTATTTAACGGGTTGATTATTAATTCTAAGAATGTCAGCCTTGTCCTTGAAGGGTTGAACAGCTAAAGAATGTGACAAAGACACAAACTCACTCACTGTGTCCACAAGGCTTGTTAATGTGTTCCAACAATCAACATTCATGTCAGCTTTTAAAATAAACTGAACAAACCGAGCATTAAAACAGGGAAAAAAGAAAGAGTTTAGTTGTTTTTGTTGTTTTTAATCTCATTTTGTGTGTTATTGGCGTTATTAAGAGAAATATTTTGCTCATTTTATGTAATTATGTTGTGTTTTTTGACCATTCAGTCTATTTATGTTGTTGTTTTGCATGTTATTTTATTATTTTGTGTATTTTCATGTCATTTTGAGTCATTTTTATTGTCGTTTTATTTATTTTTCTGTTATTTTTGTTCATATTTGTGGTCATCATGTGTGTTTTTTGAGTAAATTTGTGTATTTTGTTTCTGCTTTGGCTGTTTTTTGGGTGTTTTTAGAGTCGTTTTGTGCATTTACTTTTGGGGCTCTACAAAATGAAACCGAGGGCCACAAAATATTTAGTTTTTTTGTCGTAAAATTGTCTATTTTGTTTCATTTTTGGAGGTTTTTGGAGTCATTTTGTGCGTTAACTTTTGGAGCTGCTTGAAATTAAACCAAGGGCCACAAAATGCTTGAGTTTTTTGGTTTATTTGTGCATTTTATTTCTGTTTTGGGGCATTTTGTGCATTTACTTTTGGGGTTGCACAAAATTAAATAAAGTACCACAATTTTATTTTATTTTTTTTGCAAATTTAATATCCAAGATTACAACAACAATAAAAAAAAACTAAAAATGTTGTGGCCCTTGGATACATTTTGTGCAGCCCCAGAAGTAAACACACAAAATCACTCTAAAACATGCAAAACATTTTTTGTGCATCACCAATATTTTTAAATGAAATATATACAGTAACACTCCCAGGACTAAAACAACAATTCTTTGACCATAAACATCCTGTGATCACTGGAGTAAGTCAGACAATAAACACAGCACTGGGGTAAAGGTTGCTGCACTCCATCATATGTGATCCCTGGGGGGGTGATGACAGGCGGGGCTTGGGGAGGAGGATGGTGGAGGCACATGAACATCTGCCTCTGTTAGGCCTCTGCACAAGGTCGGCCCAGCGTCTCCGAGCTCTTTCACGTTCTCGTGGGAAAACGAACGGACTGACGACAAACTGCCAGCAGCGCACAACAAACACACACACCTCAGTGTGAGTGTGAGGCGAGCCCACCACATTCTGTTTACAGATGGGGGTCACACACGCTCCAGGGCCACCATCCAGTCCCCCAGTGGAAATGGATGTTTGACTGCTTAATTAAACATGGAACAGAATGACTTTAAATGTGACAGACGGTTAACCTCTTACCAGAGGTGAAGTACTCACCTTACTGTAACTGAGTTGTGTTTATGAGTACTTTTTTGAGTATATTTCTAGATCAGTGACTTTACATGTACTTAAGTACGTTTTAAAAGACGTAAACTAATTTGTTACATTTCTACACCACATTTATTTATTTATCTGAATATTATCCACTGTTATCCAGGAAGTGCATCATTATTTGCATCATAGTATATAGTCATCTTAAATATATTGTTTTAATCAGAAATGAAATGGGTTAAAAGTCACCAAAAATGGTGGAAAAGGTGGTGAAATGGGATTATAAAAACCACAGTAATTGGTTAAAAGTTGCAAATTTACAATATTGGACCAATTAGTTTAATCTGGCAAATAATGGGCAGGGCAAATCGTGAATGTGGAGAAATTGGCAAAAAAATAACCATGAAATAAAGTGAAAAGAGGTTAAAAGTGACAGCGATGGATCAACATATGTGACATTAGGTGTAAAAGTGGTGGAAAGGGTTTAAAAGTGCTGAAAATGTGTTGAAAGTGGAAAAAATGTGCAGAAAAGGCATTGGAATTTGATGGAAAGCAAAAATATGTCAAGAAAAAGTGATGAAAAAAGCTGAAAATATGGCAAGTTTGGTGTACTTGCTGAAAAATGGTAAAAATAAGCAAAAACGGGCTCAAATTGTCCAAACAAAATGGTTCTAAATCTCAATATTGGAACAATTAGTTTGAACTGGCAAATAATGGGGATGACAAATAGTGGATGTGTTTAAATTGGAAAAAGCACGAAATATGGTTAAAAAAAAAAGGTTAAAAGTGACAATAATGGGTCAACATACGTGACATTAGGTGGAAAAGTGGTGGAAAAGGTTTATAAATGCAGAAAATGTCTTGAAATTGGAACAAAATGTGCAAAAAAGGCATTGAAATTTGATGTAGAAGTGTCAAAAATGCATTAAAAGGAACAAAATATGGAAAGAAAAAGTGATGAAAATAGATTAAAATGTGGTAAGTTTGGTGTAGCTGCAGAAAAGGGGTAAAAATAAGCAAAAAGGAGCAAAAATCTTTAGAGTTTTAGTTTGCCATAATAACCATAAGGTACATTATCTGACAAAAAGTACAAGTCAAGCGTTTTTTTTTATTTTTTGCTGTTTTTTGTTGTTGTTTCTGCTGATACTAACACACTAACCTTGTGCAGCGTTGTAACACTGCATATTTTCACAGTTCAGAGACACACACACGTAGAAAATAAACGTCAACGTTCAGATTCATCACATTTGATCAGCATCATAACAATGATAACAGTCGTTTGTGATGCAGATTGTGTTCAGTGTAAATGTAGTTACAACATGTCCCCCAAAGCAGACACAAATACACAGAACAACAACAAAAATGTTGAACATGACAGAAAAATACAACAAGAATGCACAAATAAGACTTCAAAAACACAAAATGACAAGAGAAATATGCACAAAATGACTCACAAAACACGCTTGACAACAACAAGAATACACAAAACATAAAAAATATACCAAACAATAGCAAAAATACACAAAATGACTCCAAACGCACACATTATGATAACAAAAATGCATAAAATGACAAGAAAAATCCACAAATATGCATAGCAACAATAAAATTATGTAAAATGATGGAAAAGTACAACAAAGAATAAACAAAATGACTCAAAGAACGCAAAACTACAACAAACAAGATGAGTGAAGAATGTAAAAATTACAAGAAAACTCTACAAAATGACAGAGAAATATACAAAGCAACAATAAAATTATGTAAAATGACAGAGAAATACAACAAACATACACAAATAAGACTTCAAAAACACAATATGACAAGAGAAATATGCACAAAATGACTCACAAAACACGCTAGACAACAACAAAAATACATAAAACATAAAAATATATACCAAACAACAGCAAAAAATACACAAAACGACTCCAAACACACACATTAAGATAACAAAAATCCACTAAATTAAAAAAATATACAAAATAAGAAGAAAAATACATAAAATGACAGAGAAATATACAAAGCAACAATAAAATTATGTAAAATGATGGAAAAATACAACAAAAATACAACAAACACATGTAAGATGAGTGAATAATATAGAAATGAGAACAAAAATACACAAAATGACAAAAAAAATATACTAATAATCAATGAAAAATAAATAAAACCACAAAACACACACAAAATGATAAAAAAACAGACACACAAACACTTTGTTCTTTCCATTAAAGCTCAGATTGGTCATTATTCTAAATGATGACATCATAAAAGTTACACATCTCTGGGCTGTTGGTGTCAGCGTTAACCAGTAAATAACCTTTACTTATCCTGTCCGACCACATCTCTAATGAAACTGCACCACTAACAATCAGCTGCTACGACTACTATCATGTCATTGAGGACGAGCTTGTTTTGCAGCCACTCTATATAAGAACACTTGGTATGTACGGCCTGTACGCACACACAGCCTTCAGAGGACGTGACCCACAGAATGAATCACAACAGGAAGAAGACGTCTCACTGTAACGTTCACTAAGCACCAGCCCAGTGCGTTTCCTGTTGGTCTTAAGGTTTCTCTCCAATCACAGCCATTGTTTCCCTGCATTGATCACTGACAGTGATTCAGTATAGGAGTCTGTTATTATGGCAAGTCATAAATATGAGATAGAATCTATGACTTTCTAGCTCATAATTATGACATTACTAACTCATAATTATGACTTTCTATATCATAATTATGACATTACAAACTCATAATTATGACATTACTATCTCATAATTATGACTTTCTATCTCATATATGAGAAAGAAAGTCATAGGTTTATGAGATAGTAATGTCATATCATAATTATGATATAGAAAGTCATTATGACATTACTAACTCATAATTATGACTTTTTTCCTCATAATTATGACTCTTTATTTCATAATTAATTATGACATTACTGACTCATAATTATGACTTTCTACCTCACAATTATGACTAACTCATAATTATGACTTTCTATCTCATAATTATAACTTTCTATCTCATATATGAAAAGGAAAGTCATAATTATGAGTTAGTAATGTCATAATTATGATATAAAAAGTCATTGTGACATTACTAACTCATAATTGTGACTTTCTGTCTCAGAATTATGACTCTTTATCTCATAATTATGATTTTCAAACTCATAATTAATTATGACATTACTAACTCGTAATTATGATTTTCTACCTTACAATTATGACTTATCTCATAATTATGACATTACAAACTCATCATTATGATTTTCTATCTCATAATTATGACATTACTAACTCATAATTATGACTTTCTGTCTCAGAATGATGACTTTACGTGGTGACCACTAGATCCAATGATCCAGTGATCAATAATGATCCATAAATGAAATGATCCAGTGATCCAGTGATCCAGTGATCCAGTGATCCATGCCTGTCTGGGGGCGTCTGTCGTCTCATCTCACGCACGGGGGAGACCGACAACACCCCCCAAAGCAGAGCTGACAAACCTCGTCACATAGTGCGTTTATTCCGCGTGCATGTGCCCACTTTAGGGAGAATACATGAGTTACTTACGCGCACGCACCCATTAAAAAAAGATCAGACAGAATCCACGCTGCTATGCGGACACGCCGCATCCACAGACGCACCTACACGCACGCTCACGCACACGCACGGACCTGCTTGGGTTGTGTCCGTCAGATCGAAGCTCATCCCCGGGTACTCCCTCAGCTTCCTCCCGCTCAGGTTCAGGATCCCCGAGCACACCGCGTCCTCCAGAGCCCGGTCCAGGCTGCGGGCCGAGAGGTGCTGCTGGTGCTGGTGGTTCTGGTGGTTCTGGTGGTTCTGATGATGATGATGGTTCTGGTACTGGCTCTGGCTCTGGTTCTGGCTCTGCACCGGGCTCCAGTGAGGTCCGCTGGGTCCCGGATGGCTTTGTGCAGCACTGACAGCTCCCACACCTCCATGACTAGACGCCATTTTTTCGTGTGAGATAAATTACTGTTGGAATAATGAGGAGCAGAAGAAGAACGCACAGAAGCAGCAGCAGCAGCAGCAGCAGACTCCCCGCCCATGCGCATTCAGCGGCTGTACCAGGGGCGGACGCTAGGGGGCAGCATAGAGAGCTGCTGATGCTGATGCTGCTGCTGCTGCTGCTGGTGATGATGATGATGATGATGATGATGATGGTAGGGATGGGGATGAGCATGCATGGTGTGGTGTGGTGGCCATTTTAGACTCCTACTGTCTTTTTCCACCTGTAAAATTCAACAATCTGCAGAAAAAAACCTAAAAAAAAAAAGCATTAAGAGTAAAATTCCTCCCAGGACTCAGAGCATTGTGTGAACAAACTGTTCACACAATGAAACAAAACTTTGCACAATCATGTGATTCCACTTTTACACAGGAGCCGCGAACTGAAATTATATTCATATTTAGATGTGTAAATAAAGGTTTTATATTGTGTGTGAGTATGCAATGTTTGTGCAGTGTGAGTGAATATACAAGTAAATACATTTTATTTATAAAGCGCTCTTTCACAGATAACAAGTTCTGATGAACTACGACCGGGCCCACGGAACGTCTCCACGCCGAATAGCAGGTACCATGTTCCCGAGAATTCAGTGAAATGACTTGGTTCCATCGAGTAAAACAAAAGAAATTGTGCAACATAAAATCATAATCAACATTGAATTGCCTTTGAAACGATATATGACACGACTATGTTCTGGTGAATTTAGAAATGACTGGAAAAAAAGGGTGGGCCCCCCAGGCCCCTATCCCCCCTCGCCCTTTCAAAAAGGTCTCCGAGAGGCTCTTGACATCCGCTCATAGAATATCCATGACGATTCAATGAGCATTAACGGAGGAGTAGTCATTTGGAAACTTTGGCCCCCGGGGGCCCTCTAGCACCCCCGTAGCACATACGAAGTAATTAGTCCCATTCATATATTGGTATGTGTCAATGATTTGGTACCACCAACTGTCACAATATTTGACTCACAAATAAATGAGGAAGGATTGCAGGGAGGAGAAAAAAAAGGATTGCCAGCCGCTGGGGGGCACGCGCGTGCAGCCTCTGTAGGCGCTCCACATGCTCCCTTGTAGCTTGCGGGGTGGGAGTGGGGACGGGCGCCGTCAGAGGCTTTGCTTTCCCTCTGAAACAGTCAGATGATGTGTGACGACCTTGGTAGATCTGGTTCAGAAAGCAAAAGTCCAGGTGGCGATGGGGGAGGGGGAGATGGAGGGGGACCGAGCGTCAGTCGGTACAACATCTTTGGTGAAATAGAAGACAGGCAACCTTGAGCGGTTGGTGTGTGGGGGGAGGCCAATGATGATAAGCAATTTGTGTTTGTCATTTTAAAGTTAGATGCCAGCGCTTAATAATATATGAGTGAGCTTGGATGTTGGTTAGGCATTACATTAAATGTGCTATGTGGGTAATGTTATTATTATTATTTAGCATTTTCTTGTTTTTAATATGCATTCCCCTTTGAATAAATAAACAAATCAAATCAACATTAGAATAATGACAAATCTGAGCATTAACACAAGAAAACAACAAAGGCTTATTTTTTTAAGTCATTTACTGTATATGTATGTTTTGTGTATTTTTGTTGTCATTAAAAAAAATTACAATAATTCTATATTCTATTTAGAGTCTCCTTGCAGGGGCACCATAGAAGAATTGTTAAAACAAGTTAAAAACATACAATAAATATATACCATTTACAATTTTCACTTATTTTATGTGTTTTTAGTGTCATTTTGTGTATTTTTGTTGATGTTTTGTGCATTTTTATTTTATTTTGCGTTTTGTCATTTTGTAAAATCTTTCATTTCATACAGTTTTAGTGTCATTTTTTGTATTTTTGTTGATGTTTTGTGCATTTCTATCTAATTTTGTGTGTTTTTGTTCTCATTTTGTATATAAGTCTCTCATTTTGTTTTTTCTGTTGTCATTTCATGTGTTTTTGGAGATGTTTTGCTGTTTATTTGTGTATTTTTCTCTCATTTTACATTTTAAAAGCTATTTTGTTGTCGTTTACTTTGGGGCCAAACAAAAGGACATGGACTTTACATAAACTGTCCTGTGGTAGTGATACATTCAAATAATTTTCAGATTTTTCAAATATTTTTAATTTTAAAATCATTTAAATTTGGCATTTTTGTTGTAAAAAAAAATTAAGAGTGACTGCCCTCTAGGGGTTGAAATCCGGTTATTGCAATCAAATTTAGCTATTAACCTGAGAATGATTGTTTTTGTGACGTTTTGGTGGCTTCTTAAATGCATAAATAAATTTTAAAAAATAAAAAAAATAATCGGATCAAAACTTCAACTGAAATAATTAACAAACAAATCCAAATAAAATAAAATAAAATAAAATAAAATAAAATAAAATAAAATAAAATAAAATAAAATAAAATAAAATAAAATAAAATAAAATAAAAATCATGAGACCTACAATCCAAGATCAAAACTTGAAGCAAAATATTTAACAATAAATACATGAATAGCTGAATAAATTCAAACCCATGGACCAAGATCAAAACTTCAACTAAAAAAATAAACAAACAAACAAATTAAATTAAAATAAATGATGAGACCTTTGATCCTATATCAAAACTTCAACCATAATAATTAACAATAAATACATAAATAAATGAATGGATGAATAAATCGTCAAACATATGGTCTAAGATCAAAACTTCAACTGAAAAAACAAACAAACAAACAAACAAATAAATTAAAATACAATAAATCATCAGACCTATGATCCATGATCAAAACGTGAACCAAAAATAAATAACAATAAATGCATAAATAAAAATAAATAAAAATAAATTAATGAAATGAAATAAAATATAATAAAACAAAATGAATAAATAAAATAAATGAAATATAATGAAACAAATAGATAAATAATCAAACCTATGATCCATGATCAAAACTCGAACCAAAAATAATTAACAATAATAATAAATAAAAATAAATGAAATGAATTAAAATACAATAAGATAAAAATGAATTAAAATAAAATAAAATAAATTAAATTAAATTAAATAAGATAAAATAAAATGAATAAAAATAAATGAAATGAAATAAATAAGATAAAATGAAATAAAATGAATAAAAATAAATGGAATATATATATATATATAGATAAATAATCAAACCTATGATGCAAGATCAAAATTTGAACCAAAAATAATAATAATAATAATAATAATAATAATAATAATAATAATAATAATAATAAATGAATCAGACCCATGCTCCAAAGATCAAAACCAGACGAGGTCACAGATGTCTCTTTATTAATATCATTAATTACATTAGTCTCTGATGTTAGCATTATCACCTAGTAGCACACACACACACACACACACGCACACGCATGCACACACACACACACACACACACAGTGTGTGTTGATACTGACGCACACACCGAGCAGCGTCCGTTCACACTGAGGAGCTGCAGCCGCATTTCATGCACCGTGTCAGGCACAGGAGTCCACAGCTGTCCGCCCCTAACACTATGAGGAAGCTGTAGGCACAGAGGTACGGTGGGTACACTGGGTATACTGGGCTGTTATGTTAGCTACCTAGCTAGCTGTGTGGGTGCACTGTGCCTCAGTAACCGTGCTGTGTCGTGCTAACAATTAGCACTGATGCAAAAATACCAACCTATCATGTTAAGAAACTAATGAACAGTGGTTTTCAGTTGGGTTTAAAGCAGCTGTCGAGGGTATTGCTCACGAAAAGGCCATGAATAAGCATCTAATGGGGGGATGCTAAGCTAAGAGCTAATGCTAACCATCGTTATGCTTTGCATTTCCAGGCCTTTTAAACTCACTTTGTGCTGCATATGGACAGAAACAACCTGTGTCTAGAAGCTAACGAGGTGCTAAATGTGTGAGATTTGTAACTAAAAGGCAGAGAAGTGCATTTTTTATTAGCTGTAAGTGTTATTTTGGGTGAAGCAGAGCTGTCCCTCCTCCTGACCTCAGCATGTATGAATGTGGGGCTTCTTATTATTATTCTAACAGGTAAATAAATATGTCAGGGTTTGATCATCTAATGGGTACCTCTGATGTGTGACCCCCAAACTAGGAATGTAATTTTATACTGCTAAAATATCACTAACCATGTCCATTAAAGCACTGGTTCTCAACCCCCAAAATAAAGGTTCCAGAGTCAGTAAAATGATGGTTCATTGTTCTATGAATCTGTGAGAACCACATTTATTTATTCATCTGAATAATATCCACTGTTATCCAGGAAGTTTAGTATTAATTGGGCCGTAGTATCTTGATATTTTTTTCTGAAAATAGCAATATACGATGTAAATCTCGATAATTTCATTTCAAGTAAAGTCTTACCAAAAAGACAATTTAGGGTTGAATTCAAAGGCCACACAGGTACATTTACGAGCAAACATCTGCACAATATGTGCCTCTTTAGTCTTTTTCTCCTTTAACGGACAGCATGTGTGAGTGAGTTCTGTTTTAGGGGAAGGTCTGGGTTGGGACACCCTCAGTAATCCATCTAATCTGTGCTTTTTGATGCTTTTTGTGAAGTAGTGAGAGCAGCGACTCTTAAAACAAGTATTTTAATACAAAATAAGTTAGAAAATATTTATATATATGTATGTCGATAGAAAACTCTATATATCTTGAATTTCGATATATTGCCCAGCTCTAGTATATAGTCATCTTAAAGATTTAAATCCTTGTTTTAATCTGAAATAAAATGGGTTAAAAGTGACCAGAAATGGTGGTGAAATAGGATTTTAAAAACCACAGAAATTGGTTAAAAGTTGCAACTGCGTGTGGCCAAAAACAGACAGAAAAGGTGTTTTAAAAAAAAAAAAAAGGTTCAAGATGTCAATATTGGAACAATTAGTTTAAAATGGCAAATAACAGATCGTGAATGTGGTTAATTTGGCAAAAATAAGCATGAAATATGGTAAAAAGAGGTTAAAAGTGACAATAATGGGTCAACATACATATGTGACATTAGCTGGAAAAAGTGGTGGAAAGGGTTTATAAGTAAAAAGTAAAAAAAAAAACCTACGAGTTTCAAAAAAGGAATTGTAGGCTAAATTATTCCTTAATCTAACTAATTAAAAAAGACTTTAGAAATAGTTTTTTTTAAAACTCGTTCTTCTCATGTGGCTATGATCTGCCTTTATGCTGCTATAATCTTCTATTAAGCTGAGTTTTCTTTGGTTTATTATTCAGCAGATGTGTTTGTCTTTGTGCAGTGTGAGCATGGCAGATAGAAAAGGGAAAGCAGCCACTTCTATTAAAACACTCCCGAAGAAAGCACAAAAGGAAGTGAAGAAAAAGGTATGGATTGCATCATTTTTTTTTTTCTTTAATGCTCGTGTAGGCATTTCACTGTTTAAGTTTTGACTTTATTGTGATGGACAGCAATGAGAAGACGTGAAAATGTTTGTGGTTTCAAGGAGGACGAGAAAGCGGCGGAGGTTTTTGAAGAGTTTCTGGCAGCGTTTGAGAGCAGCGAGAAACGGGGGGTGAAAACCTTTGTTCGTGGGGGCATCGTCAACGCAACGAAAGGTGAGCAGCAGCGTTATTTCACAAGGCTTTTGGCGTTTTCTCTGTTAAAGGTATTCTTTATATATTTAACTAATGCTTTTTACACGGTACATTGGCTAAGTTTTTCTTCCCTGACCAACAGACAATGTTTTTTCTGCTTAAGTAGAGCCTTGGATTTTCCACGAGGACGGAAAATGTGGAATTCACGTTCTGAAACAGAAAAGCAATCAGAACTATTAAAAAAAAATACATTAAAAAAATCAGACAATAATAATAGGGATGTAACGATTCACTCAACTCTCGATACAATTCGATTCACTATACTGGGTTCACGATACGATTCTCTCACGATTTATTTTACAAAATGGGACTGTAGACAAATGATGATATAATATTAAATATTCCTTTATTTTTTTTTGAAAACTCTGTACTATTTTCCTTTTATTTTTCATTGTCAAAAGAATCCCTTGATAAACTATTCAAAACAATGCAATTTAACTAGAAATAAATCTTGAATTAAATAAATAAAGGACTAATACAAATGAAGAAGAAGCCTATTAATTTAAATTCTAGTTCTATAGTAAACAATGCAAAACTGCATAATAGTTCTTTTTCTTTTTAAAAGTGCAACTGAAAATGTATTTTGTGCCTTAACAATTGGACTTAAAAAAAAATGTTGTTTGGACCAGCAGAGGGCGCTGGTAACCCAGTGGTTGGTTAGCATGCAGATATTCTTGCAGTGAAGAAGAGATGCTATGCTAGCACACAGAGCTAATAGAAAAATGTGACTTTTACAGATATTCACGTAATATTGCAGATATTCTTTCGGTGCTAAAGGGGTAAGGAATCATTTATGAACATGTTTAAGAGTAGAAGGCGGCCAGAAAGAAAGTAGTAGCAGATTCCGCCCGCCGCCTACGCTTCTTGACAAGAGAAGGATGAATATATAGCGCCCTCTGCTGTTTAAAAAAAGTACTGCGATTCAATTTTCAGAGTATCGATGTGAACCGTGATACCTATGAATCGATTTTTAACTGCCTTGCGATTAATCGTTACATTCCTAATAATGACGCAGAAATAGCTGACGTATATTTTTGGACAATATCAAATTTTTACACCCTATTTTTCACTCAGAAAACAGGTGATTGAATGTTTGACAAGCGCAGAAAATGGACAAATATGTCAAATTGTTAAAAAAAACAAAAAAAAATGGTATTTCTAGCAAAATGTAACGGAAATAAACATGACACGGACTAAACGCTACGTTTCCATTATTCTTGGAAATGCGCAAAATCCAATAGCGCAATAAAAACTTGTGATGGAAACGCTGGAAAAAAGTGTGTGAATTCTGAGTAGAGTGACTTTTGTTTGAATTTGTTTCTAGTTTTTAGCAACAGGAAGTTTTGGTGGCTTTTCTTCACTATTGTTATTGTTTATTTTTTGCTCAAAGCCCAATAAGGAAGTTAATAAAAGCACAGATTCAACCAAAACAAGCTTAACTCAACAACTTTCACAGTTTTCTAAAAAAGTATCATCTGTAGTTCATTCTAATGCTTAATAAATAGTGAAGTCTGTTTCTCTGATTCAACGTTATCTGTCCAGATAACTTAATGTTTAACAGGAGCTTTTGTGTTTATTTTTAATCTGTTTTCATGCAGAGGAGGAAGATGCTGAAATCAAGAAGAGTAAACTCTACCGACCCAGTACAAAGTACGCCCCGGAGCCCCAGCATGGCTCTCCATCAGCTGACTGCAGAAAGTCTGTGAGTTCTCTCTCAGGCTATGGTTACTCTGTGATCCTCAGCTTTACTTCAAGCAAGCAAGAGTTTTTATTTTTTATTTTTATTATTTAATTTACAGACGTTCAAAAGAAAGCCAGAAGGAAAGAAGAAGAGTAATCTTGAGCTGTTCAAGGAAGAACTTAAACTGTAAGTCGGTGCTTGTGTGATTTAAGGGTCTGTTGCTGACTGTTTGAGGCACATGTGAGTGTGTTTTAACGTGTGTGTGTGTGTGTGTGTGTGTAAATGTAGAATACAAGAGGAACGTGAGGAGAGATATAAAAGGAAGAAAACAGATCCTGGATCAGCTGGTGAGCTGGATCTATCACTAACAGGAAGATCACGTAGGTCTTTAACTTCCTGCTGCAGTGTTTTTAATCGACGACTCCTGGTGTGAGTTTACAAGAGTTCTGTTTTCCATCTTTTTTCAATCTTTAGTTTTCTACGATGATCCTGCATTCCCAACCAGCACCAACCTTTACATCAACTGCATCAGTCCCAAGGTATATAAAGTTTAAATAAAAATCAAATACCGGTAATACATTTTATGTTTGTGGAGAGGGAAGTGGTGCTGCATCATATGTATTTACGGTGGTAAAAGCATAAATTAACAGTACAATAAGGTTTAAAATGTAAGATATCTCTGCCAGTTTTGAATAGTAGTTAATAATAAATGGTATAAAGTTGTCAAAATCACTGCGTTAGGTTTATCAGTAGCGATCAGGCACAGGACAGAGGCTGGCAGCTGACACACAGAGAGAGAGAGAGACAGTTTATGATAGAAATAAACAGCATAAAGTTGCAAAATAACCACGTTACGTTTGAGTCAGAATACAGACATGACCATAAAAAGCTGTAAATGGACTGATATGCAGACGTGGAGCAGTGAGGAGGAGACTTCAAATGGAGATGGAAACTCGTCTGTTGAAACTGATCAAAATACACAGAAACCTCCGTTAACATGAGCAGCCCTCCTACCTGCCCGTTCTGATTGGCCAAATCGTTTAAAGAGCACCCTCATCAGCCAATAGGGTGTGGCCTATGTCACGGAGCCTTTACGTGGATTTTTCAGGGGAAAACTGCTCAATTATTGGAATGCGGCCAATACAGCGGTGCGTTCAATAGCCTGGAAAATACGGTCATTACAGTTTGGATATTTTTATTGATTAAAAAGCACATGTAAATAAATGAAAAACACACCCTTTTTTTTCAGAGAGAAGTTTGTAAGTAGTACGGTAGCTTTTTACAGAAAAAAGACAGATGTAGGGAAACTATGGGTTTATTTAGTTCTTAAACTTTGAATATAACATAAAACAAAATGCAAACTGCTACCTTTAGCAGAGCACAAAATAATAAGTTGTTGACAAAAATTTTGGGGGGGAATTTTGACCTGTGGAATAAGTTTTTTTGGGGACATTCTTGGCTGAATTGAGGGCCAAATGTCCCGTGGCCCTTGCTAATTTCCGACACTGTTCTTAACCGCTCTGACGCTTGTTTTTCAGATGAACGAAGAGATGCTCTGCAAGAAGTTCTGTAGATACGGGCCCCTGGCCAGCGTGAAGATCATGTGGCCCCGAACAGAGGAGGAGCGAGGCAGGGTCTCCAACAGAGCCTTCGTGGCCTTCATGACGCGGAAAGACGCAGAGCGCGCGTTGGCTGCACTCGACGGTAGAGTGGACTCAGACTCTCCAAAACATGCATTCCTCATTAGGGTTTTCCACGGGAACTTAAACTTTAGAATTTTCAAAAACATAAACATTGCATGGGAATTATTTATTGGCATTTCCAAACATTAATATTAGCATCCATTCAAAGTAATACCATTTATAAAAATACACAACATTTCAACAAGGTACAACGGTGTATATTTTGTGAATAAAGTTGAAATTTTTATGAGAATAAAGTGGCATCTTAATGAAATCATAATTTTATTAAATTAAAGCCATAATATTTTGAGATTAGTCGTAATTTTATGACAGTAAAATTGAAATACGAACAGGATGTTGTGTGTGTTTCGGTCACTCGTGCATTATGGAGAATGTGGAGCATTTAGTGAGATTATGTTTGTCTTTAGGTTTCACATTTGGTGAAATACTGAGTCTTCTGGAGCATCATCACCACTGTCATCAATTTAAGGACTTATGCAGACGTTTGCGTTTGTTATGACGAAAGAACCCGACTGATTTAACTTTTATTTTATTTTTTATTTTTATTTTTTTTATTTTTATTTTCATGTGGCCCTAATACGCTGTCAAAACAATTTTCCATGTAACAGGGAAAAACGAAATTCACGGTTTGTCCTTAACAGGGATGTTAAATAATGTGTATCAGTTATTTGAAATGAATCCTAATTTCTGGTTAATAGTAAACAATAAATAAGTTTATATTTTTTTTAATATTCCTGAAATTCTAGAGCTTAAATTCCTTTGGAAATTTACCAGGAATGTTCTGCTTGTTTGCCATGTTGTTCCTTGTTAATCCAACCTCTGATCTTGCAGGTAAAGTTATAATGGGTTTTGAAATGAAGCTCGGTTGGGGCAAACCTGCCCGCATTCCTCCTCAGCCCCTCTACACACCTGTGGGGTTGCGGATCGCCCCCCCACCGCCGTCCGGGCTCCCGTTTAACGCCCAGCCCAGAGACCGCTTCCGCAACGACTTCACCAAACCGTTAGGAATGTCCAAATCCAAGCTGGACAAGGTAAAAAAAACATCACAGTACCTGAGAGTGTTACAATAACAGCTGAAAAATACACAATTTATCAAATGTTACAAATGCATTTGACTTTTTAATCAGTGTTTTTATCCAATCTTTAATTTTTAATGTAGCGTTAAAGACAAAAACAAGTCCATTTAAATATGTTTTATTCACTCGTGCATTGAATGCTGCTGTCCTCTAAACTTTTTGTATCGTGCACGTTTCATCCGTGCATGTTCTCACTTTGTCATTTATTTTCACTTGATGCGACTTCACAACCAGACTCTGTCCGAAGCCGTTGTCAAAGTGGTTATTCCATCTCAAAGGTACACACACACACACACACACACACACACACACACACACACACACACACACACACACACACACCTAAACAAACCCAATTTGATAACAAAAATGCATCAAATTACTCAATAAAAGCACGACTACAAAACTACACAAAATGTGAAAAATATACACAAAAATGCCCAAAATGATGGAAAAATAAACAAAACAAAAGCAAAAATACACAATATGACTCCATAAACACACAGAAAGACTACTCTAAAACAACTAAGACTCACAAAATGAAAGAAAAAAAACACAAAATGACAGAAAGATATACTAATCGACAATAAAGATTTGCAAAAATGACAGAGAAATATAAATATCGACCATAAAAGTATGCAAAAATGACAGAAAAATACACAAAATGACTCCATAAACACACAAAACCTGCTCCAGAACAACAAAAGCACACCAAATGAGAGAAAAAATATATGAAACGAGAGAGAAATATACAAATTGACAATTAAAATATGCAAATATGGTGCAGAAGAGGAAAAGTTTCTTTAAGAAGTGTTTTTACTTCATTTTTACTGTGATATCTAGTCAAGTGATTCAAGTGATGATGATGATGATGATGAACTCTTTTTCCCTGCAGGAATCTCCTCTTCCTCATTCACAGGATGATAGAGTTTGTGGTGCGTGAAGGTCCCATGTTTGAAGCTATGATCATGAACAAAGAGAAGAACAACCCTGACTACAGGTAGATCCACAGCAGACGCCGCTACAGCTTGTGTCAAACTCATGTCCCGGGGGCAAAATTTGGCCCTTTGGAGCATCCAATTTGGCCCACAGGAGAAAATATAAATGACAGAGAAAACATGAATCATTGTTTGAATGAAACTCAACAATATTTGCAGGGACAGGAGCTTATATCGCATGATTGCAGCTTTTTTTTTTTAGTGTTAAACAGTTGAAAAAAACTAAATTCTTACAATTTTACTCAAGTTGTGACATAGTATTTCTCTTTATTCAATAGAAATTGGTCAAAAAATCTAGGAAATTCAAAGCGAAGATCCTGTTAGGACTGATATCTGTGGGTTTCTTACATATTTAGTATTTTATGTATATAGTTTGTCATTTATACATATTTTTTACACAAGGCTCGACTGATAGGCTTTAAAAATAAAAGCATAAAAACACACAATTACACAGCATTAAAACACACATTTAAAACAGTGATAATGTGCTGACAGAATTAGTAATAGTTCTTGCAGTGAGTTTGTAATAATTTATAGATAATTATCTGTCTATCTCTCTATAAGTGCAAACTAGGGCATAATAATATTGAATTTACTGATTTTCCTGCATAAAATCTGCGGCCCTCTTGAAATCAAACCGTTCCATATTTGGCCCCTGAATCAAAATGAGTTTGACACCCCTGCGCGACAGGATTAGCTCATGTTTGTGCTGCTCCATGATGTCACAGGTTTCTGTTTGACAACAAAACCCAGGATCACGTGTACTATCGCTGGAAACTCTTCTCCATCCTGCAGGTTCGTCTCCTCTGCGTCTTCCTAAAAAATTCAACTTTTTGTTTGTAAAACGCACGTAAATGTAATCAATCGTCCAACAGGGAGATTCTCTGACCGAGTGGAGGACCACAGATTTCCGTTTGTTCCGAGGCGGCTCCATGTGGAGACCCCCCAGTCTGAACAACTATGTGAGTTGCAGTGAAGAGAAAGCGGAGCTGGAGGACGTGGTTTCCTTTGAGGAGGAGGTGAAGAAAGGACAGCTCAGAGCGGAGTAAGTCTGTCTGATGAATGCACTTCTAGGGCCTCCGAATATCCGTGATCGCAGCAAACGGACGTGAAAAACAGATTTTATTTATTTTATTCTCCTCGTGATGCATTTACATGCTATGTTTCACCAGGTTTTTGAATGTCTAGAAAGTGTGACAAATGTGTCAAATTCCACACATAACCTCGTTCAAAATCGCTTGCTACATGTTATGAATCAAGTAGTGATCGTGTTATCTTGTGACTGAAAAACGACATTGATCTGAAGTGTGTTTTTAATATGTTGCTTCAAATTATTATGACTTCGGATGATAAAAGGCTCTGGTACAAGGACAGGTTTAGCTAATGGTGTATTAGCTGAACTAATGATCAGTTTACCTGGTGACACATCACAGCAGAAGCATCTACAATCACACGGCTACACATGAGTGTGATTCTCATCATATCATCATTTCTCTGGGTATACTACCTGAAAAAAAGTCGTCTGAATAAATAAAACCTTAACATTTTTCAAAATGAATTTTAAAAAAAGTACTTATCACGCAGAAGTCGTGGGTAAAACTGTCAAACTGATCAGCAGACACCTCTGAGGAAGACTGGCACTTGACAGTCGAAAAATAGTCATAGTTGGAAAAAAAGTTGTTTGAATAAATGAAACCTTAACATGCTATTATAAAAGAAAACAAAATGAACTTTCTTGAATTATTGAGTGGCTGAGGGCTAGCAGTGTAGCTAACGTTGCTTTTGCGACGTAATCTTGCGTGATTACAGCGCAACGATCCTGATTTTGTAAATCATCTGAAGCATTTACACTTCAAAATTAATAAGAGTAGTTGTAAGTGTAGCAAACAAACAAAAAACGTCAAATTTTGCTCATAATCTCATTCATCTTGTGCTACGTAATCACACGGCTGCGCGAGATTTCGTGCAAAACTTGAGGGTGATTTGCTGCTGGTTGGCAGCATTTCACTGAAAATGTATTTGGAAATGGCTTTTACATGCACTAAATCCTCACTTACATGTTTTTGGGATCATATCACACATTTCTATGGGATTTTTCCTGTTAAACGAGTAGCTGAGGGTTAGCATAGCAGTGTGGCTAACTTCGCTCTCGCAAAGTAATCTCACATGATTAGAGTGTAACACTCCTGATTTTGGAAATCATGTCAATCAAACAGAATGTAAAATAAAGGCGTTGTTGTGTATATATCATACGTTTCCATAGGATTCTTCCTGTTAAACAGGAGGATGAGGGTTTATTGAGTTGGAAACAGAAAATTCTTGCTAAGTTATCTCATGTGATTTCAGTGGAGCCCCTCCAGGCTTCTGTAAATGTACTGTATAAATCTGAAATTAATAACAGTATCTGACTTGACTAACCCTTTTTTTTTTAGCATGTTTGATACGATTTCTGGAAGTTTCATAGTAAAGTCATATAAACATGGAAAGACAATGAAACGGAGAAGTGTAAACCCTGAAACGTGAAATCAGAGGCCCTACATTTCCTTTTAAAGGTGGACTTTAGTTTCAATGAAGTGGGATTGACGTTAAAAACTCCCCTCAGACACAAGCAGAGGCTGGAGAACATGCTGAAAGATCTGACGCCGAGCAGGGACGCCATCGCTGATGTCATGGTGTTCTGTCTGGACCGAGCGGACGCGGCTGAGGAGGTGGTCGGACACATCACCGACTCCTTCTCTGTGCCCCACACGTCCCTACAGAAGAAGGTCAGTCTGCTTCTTCTTTTACACCACGTGGTCCTCATTCGTCAAGCGTTCGTACGTTCAGATCTGAGCGTTCCACGGGCGTTTGACCAAATTCACGCAAGCCTCAGTATTTATTAACTGTGACGTGAGCGTTCGCTACGATCAGATCTGAGCTCGTGTACGATAATCTGAGTAGATTTATGGAGCAACGTTGATAAATGAGGGCCAGTGACTTCAGGTTTGACCTTCATCACATCACAGATCTGTGATTGTTCTCTTCGCCACAGATCGCACGTCTCTACCTGGTGTCGGACGTCCTCCACAACTCATGTGCCAAAGTCGCCGGTGCTTCGTATTATCGCAAATAGTAAGAAAGTTTTTTCTTCCACCCTTACTCCAATGATTTCATTTCTTCTCACGGTCTCATTCCATCTTTGCAGCTTTGAAACGAAGCTGACTCAGATCTTTGGAGAGCTCAAAGCAACTCATAAGAACATCCAGGCCAGGCTGCAGGCAGAGCAGTTCAAGGTCAGTGTTTTTCTAACATTTTAGGCTCAAGTCCCTCTTTCTCTTATTTCTGAATCCAAGTCCCCTCCTTATGTCCGACTACAACTATAGATCATAATGGTGGAATGAACCAGTGATAACACATTTTAAAGTAGAGCTGGGTAACTTCCACACAGCGGGGGCCACAAAAATGTGTTTGTTTGATATTTGTTTGAATATCTGTTTTGATATTCATTGTTATAATGACCATTAACACAGGAAACAAAGAGTTTTTACAGTTATTTTCTGTGCTTTTTGTGCATTTCTTTAATCCTTTTGTTTTTATCCATGTTTTTATGAGTCATATTGTGTATTTGTGTTGTCATATTTAATTGTTTTGGAGTAATGTTTGTGTATTTCTGTTGTTTTGCTTGCTTGTTAGTACTGTGGGTTTGCAGAGTCGTTTTTGTTTTTATTTTTTTGTAATTTTGTATATTTAATCATTTTGTGTGTTTTGTTATTTGACGTATTTTTGTGTATTACTGTCCTTTTTTTTTTTTTTTGTGTGTGTGTTTTTTGAGTATTTTCTATATTTTTCACAGTATTTTCCTGCAATGTTGTAATTCTTTGTATGTTTTTAATGTGTTTTTGCTTTTGTACGGTATGTTTACTTTGGGGGTCGCATAAAATTAGACCAAGGGCCGTATGTGGCCCCTGGGCCGTCAGTTGCCTGTGTCTGTTTTAAAGAATCTCATTTTGTAAATAAGTGGAAAGAAAACCTTATTTTGGATCGTGATCCCATGTTCATATTAAGACATTTTTTTTCTAGAACTAGTCTTTGACCATGTTTGAGCTCAGATATATATATATATATTTTTTTTTTTTTTTTTTTTAACTGCATTTTAGTTCAACTAGATTTATATTTCACAATGTTAAAGTATAGAAATACAGTTGTTTAAGATTGTTTTAATTAAAAAAAATAAAATAAAATATTTAAGAAAAAAAAATGTTTCCAGAAACTTCAGGCGACCCCACATAAGGTCCTGCCCCCAATGTTGAAAAACACTGATTTAGTGTCTCCTGAATAGATTTATTTATATATATATTTTTTAATAATTTCTGGTCATCATGCCTGGGGTGGAACCACTCTCTCTCTCTCTATTACCCCCTGTAGTACCATTGTGTACCCCTAAGGGTACACGTACCCCCATTTTAGAAACACTGAGTTAGCGTGTTTCTCTTGGTCTTTCACCACAGATAATAATTCATTTTTGATCTTTTCTGATGTGTCCACAGCAAAAAGTCATGTGTTGTTTCCGAGCGTGGGAGGACTGGGCCATTTATCCAGAGCCGTATTTAATCCACCTGCAAAACATCTTCCTGGGTTTCACCAAAGCAGGAGAAGAATTCACTGAGACGCTGAAGGTGAAGGTGAGCTTAAAGATCCAGTTTAATCAGATAAATTCATATTCTAGGCCTCGTAGATCAATGAATGAGAGAAAAAGGTGAAAAAGGTTGACATTGTTGCTTGAAAGTGTCAGAAAAGTTTCCTGCATTGAATTGTGGGATGTGGAGTCTCATAGATGGATCCATAAAAGGGTTTTTCCTTCATTCTTACTGTGATTTTTCTCTGTCAAAGTGACTTCCCAAATATTGATCAACAGTGATTTTGTTTCAAATGTATAATTTATACATTTTACACATAACACATTGGAGGCACAAAGCTGCCTGTGAATTATGAATTTGAACCAATATCTCACACACACACACACGTACGTTATGTAGCAAAAACAATGAGCATTCTAGTTGCTCCAGTTTCTATTTTACAGACGTTTATGCAGATCGATGCGCAGAGAGGGGAGGGGTTGGGCGGCCACCAGAGGTCCGCCCCCTAAGGGTTAAATGTTTCGTGGAGTGAGGAGATATTACTGGGAATATTGGGAACAAACTAGAACAAAAATGGAGTCCAACCAATTGTTGTCCTCCTCGTGTGGAGAAGATACACAAGAAATCACAGTAAGAATGAAGGAAAAACACTTCTACAGGACTACACATCCCACAATGCAATGCACCAAACTTTTCTGAGTGTATTTACAGCAAAGATCAAAACAAACATCTCCATTTGTTCTAAGAAACCCAACAACAAAGTATTTGAGGTTAATTTTCTGTTTTCTGGAGTTTTAGCCTCTGAAAATTTACTTTAATGACGCATCTAAAACAGGCTGAGTGGGCGTGTCTGTAGACGCTGGCTCCACACAACAGCTTTATCATCACAGCGATTTTCTTTTGCTATTCACACACTCTTGTTATTGTTTTCAGCCTAAAAAAAACTGCACATTACAGTAAAACACATGGACATTTAAGCGGCTATTGTGATTGTGAGTCCAACAAACGCTGCGTCATGGTGTGTTTATTATCACAGCAGCAGCGGAGTCAGTCAGCTGTTTCAGTTACACGTCAGATCATGTCAATATAACGGCCACTAAAAGTGGAACTGCTCCCTGGGTGCTACACCATGGCTGCCCACTGCTCCTCAGGGAGGGGTTAAATGCAGAGTAGTGTATGTAGCTTTACATATATGACAATAAAGTATATTATATATTCTATATTAAACCACAGTGTTCGTTTTACCTGTGAGGTAGTTTGAGAGGGAGGAGCTTACACTCTTGTAGGGTAGGAGGAGCCAGGATTGTCAGGAGGAGGAGTTTCCATCACAACGCGAGAAAAATCCAACTGTTCCGTTTGGAGCTGAATTTTTACAAAATGTGGAATAAAAAGGGAGGAAACAGAACTTTTTGAACTTTGTCAAAACCATTAGAAAGTGATTTTTTTTTTAATAAAACTGCTCCTTTAATGTTGGAACAAATCCTTTCTTTCAGGAAGCGTCTGTCGATCTGGACGGCGCTCCATTGGACGGAGCGACCTACGACGGGCTCCCGTTGGATGGATCGGTGGATGACCTTGACGGGTGTCCACTGGGCTGGGATCCTCTGGATGGGATTCCCGTGGACGACATCGACGGCGTTCCTTTAGGCTCTGCCGTGGACGACATCGATGGAATGCCCTGTAGGTTCAGTCATTGGTAGAAACAGAATCAGTTTGATGCTATCGCTAACTATTGAACGCTATCTTCTGCTTATTTTATAGTAGACGACAAGAGCCTGTCCAGAGTGCCTTTGTCTAAGTGGGAGAGGACGGATGATGCTGGAGACGTTTCTCACGGTAAAACCATCAACACCGATGGAATTTTTCCTCAATTTTTTCTCCTACAAACGTTTTTTTTTTTTTAACATTTTTTATTTAAAGCAGCAAAAAGTGAGTCCAAGTGGGATGCAGGAAAAGACGCTGACAGTGCAGACGACATGAATGTCAGGTAAGACTTTAGGTCACGTGTCAAACTCGAGGCCCGGGGGCCAAATCTGGCCCTTTAGAGCAGTGGTTCCTCCTTTCTTTAACTTTTAAACCAATGTACCCCCTTATGTCCAACTACTAACATTTTACTCAGAATTCTGTGAAAAAACAACTCGAGCATAATGATGGAATGAATGAGTGATAACACATAAAACAGTATTTAGTTTCCTGTCACTTCCTCCTGATGTGGGACTAAGACTCATCCTTCAGTTCTTTTTATAAATAAGATCCTTTCTATCATTGTGTGTGTGTTTTGTTGTTGTTTGTCTGTTCTTCTTTTTGTTCAGTATGTTTTTTTTCTTATTTTGTGTGTTTTTGTTGGTATTATTTAAATTATTCTCTGTGTGTTTTTGTTGTTGTTTTGTATGTTTCTCTGTTATTTTTGTGTATTTTGTAGTGATCTAGTGTATTTTTTTGGTGTCATTTTATGTATTTTGTTGTTGTTTTGTCTCTTCTTTTTATTAATTGGTATATTTTCTCACATTGTGTGTTTTTGTTGTCGTTTTGTGTGTTGCTGGTAATATTTAGTATGATTATCATTTTTAACTAAAAATAAACTTTATAAAACCACATATTTTTTTAAATGTAGTAGTTTCTCTCTCTCTCTCTCTCTCTCTCTCACCCCCATTGAAAAACACTACTTTATAAAACCCAATTCGGTGCTAAAGAGAAATTAAAATGACAGAAAAAAACATGAATTATCTGAATTAGTTCAAAGAACTGTTAAATATTTTAATAAAAAAATTCAGTATTTTTGAAAAATTAACATAATTTACACCAAATGAAATAAAAATTGGTCACAAAATCAATGAGATTTATAAGAGAAGATCCTGCAGAGACTGATATGTCATTTATTGTTTGTATACAGAGGTGGACTCAGACCATGTAGAAGATGTTATTAAATCACTGATTCTCAACATGTGGCTTTGTGTCTTAATTTGAATTAATATTCTCCCAGAAAACCTTAAAAGGTGGAAACTTTTTAACCCTTTTTAACCTATTTCCTTTGTCTTATTTTTGCTTTTTTCAAAACTTTTTTCAGACTTTAGCTCCTTTTGCCAATAAATATTCAGTTTTTCCTATTTTTTATCAATTTTTGCAGGGTTTTTTGGATACTTTTATCCAATTTTTGTCCTTTTTTTAAATTTTTTTGGGCCACTTTTCATCCAAATAAGCAAATTTTTGCCCAAAAACTACAACTTGTTTCCTTTTTTTCTTACATTTTGTCTCTTTTTGCTCCACATTTTTGCCCTTTTCACTCTTGTTTGCCACATTTTGCTCATTAAAGTTACGCTTTAGCCATTACATACTGTACCACCTGGTTCCTCTTTATTTTTTCATTTTTTGGCCACTCTTGACTTCTTTTGGATCATTTTAATCACTTTTCTTGCCACGTTTGGACTATTTTTGACCACCTGATACCATGTCTGCCTCTAGGGGACAATAATGTTGATATTTCTCACTTTTCCTCCTAAACTCCGCCCCCCCACTTGGGATAAAAACTGCTCCGTATTTGCCCCCTTGGCTAAAATGAGTTTGACATCCCTGATTCTGTGAGTAGAAACAGCTGAGTAATCAAGTAAATACCATCTCCATAGCAACAGTGGGAACTCCCAGGATGGAGACGAGGGCTCAGAGAGCGACAGCAGTGCAGATTCCTGCAGCTCGTCCAACTACAGCAGCGCCGTGTTCCAGAGCTCACTGAGGAGCTTCCAGCTGACGGAGAGCAAACGGAAACGACTCCGAGAGCTGGAGGTGAGCGGAATCGTGCACGTACGACTCCACTACGTGCACGGAGGGTTGATGAAGTAGTGTGTGTGTCTGTCAGGTGAAGGTGATGAAGATCCAGGATGAGCTGGAGTCTGGGAAAAGGCCGAGGAAGCCTGGAACCAGCCTCCATCAGCAGGTGGAGCAGTACAGGAACAAACTGCTGCAGAAGGTGATGAACGTTCTTTTGTTTTTCTTTGTTTCCTGCCACCATGAATCGTAGAATCTCATTGGTCAGCGACTCATTTAGATACAAAAACTATTCATGAGCTCTTTTGCTTTGGTCATTTATGGTAGAATGTGTTGAGGGCGGGACAGGAAGTGACACGATATCAATAATTACAAATTTAGTAGAAATGGTATAAAATACAATTTATTTAAAAAAAATGTAAAACTTGCGAGAACAAGTAAATAATAACTCACTAAAAAAATAAGTAGATGCTTATCAAACTGTTAAATTACATTTTTCAAAAAAGTATAAGGTTTGTTTCTACAACAGATTCTGATTCTGTTAAGTTCTTCATTTCTTTTAAAAAAAGGTTTTCTGGAAATTTTTTATCTCCTGAAGACAAAATGAATCTCACTGGAACCTTCTTAAAGGCTAATTTATATATAATATAACATTTTATTATTCTGCTATATTTTCTGGTTTACGCTCTTGGGTGCTTACCTGGTTGTTGTTGTTTTTTTTAATTTTAATTATAAATATTCCTATATTATGTTTCTGCCTTGTTTTTGTCTTTTTTTGTAGCTGGTTTTGTAGGAGGAATACTTTACAATCTTTTTACTGTACTGTGTTGGTTGAAATTAATAAAATCTAAAATCCTGCCCTATGCTACAGGTCGGGTATGTTACGTACCAAAACAACGCCATAAAATCAGAAAATACACAGCGTAAAAAGTCAACAATGATGATAAATTGTGTCTTATCTTTGTTGTTTCTTATCAAAAGTTGCTCCAGTGTGAATAAAACTCCATATTTTTGATATATCCAAACCACCGCCATTACACATATCCAGCCATTTCACAGTCAAGAAATCCATCCAATGAGCGCTTAGTGCTCATGCGTAAAATGGCTGGTGCCTCCTTTATCCAGCTCTGATTGGCCAGGGCTAAAGCCACTCCCATAGTGTTTGATATCACCCATTTCTACAGGCTCTCAGCTTTCTAACGCTGTGTCAATCATTCTGATCGGTCAAAGCATTGCTGAACTCGACACATGCGTAACACCACCAAAGAGTGGAACCAAAAATAGAATTACACATGGCACAGCAGAAACCTGACTAAAAACGGATATTTGTTTATTTAAAACCAAAGTGCGACACCTAGTGGTCAAACATGAGACTAACAATGATTGGAATCAATTTGACAGACATATTACAGTTACACACCTGTTTTCAAACTTATGAAAGCTTTAGCACAGTTGTGGCAAAATGGGCTTCTGTAGAAAAACGTGCATCTTTGGCCTAATGTTTATTATTATCATCAAACTTACTGCAGTTGATGTCCATACATTAGTTCAATTATTTCTGCTTTTATAGCCTTCGATAATGATAATTGGCTTTATATTTGATGTAAATCTCTAGGTTTTTTGGGGGCGGACTACAGATTTCTGTGTTTAAAGAATGATTTATTGTCACTCAGTATCAGATATTTCCAAAACTTCAGATCATCTGTAACCACTAAGGGTCCTACTTCAATCTGAACAAAAATGAGTCATGTAGGTCATGTAGAAACTTAGAAAAACGTGTGCTTTTTAGAGAAAAGTGGCTGTGGCTTAAGAGGTTAAAACTGTCTTTGGTTGTTACAGGAGTTTCAAAAAGAAGAAGAAAAGCTCGACGGATCTAAATCAAAGTCCAAAGATCGATCGAAGGATGAAAGGAGAAACAAAGAGAAGAGCAAAAAGAACTCAGACGGAGACAGGAGGAGGAACAGCGACGGCGATCGCTCACAGAAATCTAGAAGCATCTCTCCTTCAAAGCACGTAGCACAGCGTTAGCATTAGCCACATGCTAACGATCATCCGTAACCATTGTTTCCTCTCCTCATTTCACTGCGACAGGTCGAAGCTTTCCAAACGGTCCCGACGCTCCCGATCGCCGTCTCCCGTCAGGAAGAAATCACGCTCACGGTCGCCTCATCACTCGCACAAGAAGGCGAAGAAAAGCAAACACTGACTGGACACTGACTGTAATTATATATATTTTTGTTGCATTTGTTTTTAAGATATCCCATAATGTGTCTGCGTTTATTGCTCAACGGCAAATAAATCACAGAATGTGTTCAAAGCTGCTGAGTCGTCATTTTTCATGTTAAAAAAAAACCCACCACCATTTTTTTTTTTTTAATACAGTATTTATTTGTGATTATAAAACGTTAGGACATTTACAGTATTATTATTATTATGGGACGACGTAGGCTTTGTATCAAAAGTAGCTTCAAGTGACACTTTAGTCTGAAAAAAAATAAAACAAAAGCATAATTATTGTGTAATGGAGAACGTAACCAGTCCCAATTATAAAAGCCGTCCGTCACAGGTTTATATATAAATTATGGTTTAATCTCCACACACACACCCACCCTTACACATAACGCACACACGGGTCACAACCTGAAAAACGTCTGCTATAGAAACTAGTGAGTGTGTGTGTGTGTGTGTGTGCGCACTGAGCTCCTGGTAGGAAATGTGTGAAGGACCGTGTCGTGTCCGTGGTTCAGTACTTTTTCACGTTGATGAAAACTTTAATGGCTCCTGTGAAGTCTGCAGAGAGAAGGACCTCAGTGTGGTCCGTCTTTAGAGCTCCTGTATTAAAAAACAACACGATAAAGATAAATACACAGTAGTTTGATCTCAACAGGACAATTTACACTATGGACACAAGTGTGTATTACTTAAAGCAGTGATTCCCAACCTTTTTTTTGGATCGTGACATTTTTTATATCGCAAATTTCTGGCGACCCTAAATAATTTTTTTCCGAGAATGAAGTTGTTGATCATGTTTATTATACAATGTCTTTTTTTTCTTCCTTTTTCTATCTTCTCTTTATACTGAGAACGTGAAGGTATAGCGCACCTGTACACTGATACCATATTTTCTACAAAAATCATTTTTTAGGCCCAAAAATTGTGCGTTTCGGTTCTAGCAGCAATTCAGACTCTACACGAAAACCAAGCACATATTCGGACTCGGGAGGATCAGAGCTTTCTGTTGATTCCACGCTTGACACAATCCGAGCACTTTTAAAATTGTATTAAAAGTGCTCAAATGGAATGTATGTGTTCATATTGACATTAACAGGAGTTCCACAGTGTGGATTGGTCATTTCAAATTGGTTTTAAATGAGTTTTGGAATGTCCAAATTACTCCAAAATTACGGATGCACACACTCGGGGTATTTGGAAGCCGTTGACATAGTTTCAGGTCAATCAGACACTGCATCGTGGAGATATTCGCTCCATAAACACACGCGCACACACGTTCCTTGCTTTTATAGATATATTTATATATAATTTTTTAATAAGTAATTATTTGAACATATTCCAGGAGACCCCAAGGTTGAAAAACACTGGCTTAAAGTGTACCTGTGGTGAAAATGTTTTTTTTTAAAATCACATTAAAATTACTTTTTACAATGATTTTATACCATGGGATATAAATTATATAGAGTCGCCATTTTAGTCAGGATATGATGTACATTCATTGATCGGCACGGCCTGTCGCTGTAAATAAATGGTGCATTGTGGGATTTAGAGGCATAACGGTGTAGGGCTGCACGATTATGGCAAAAATGATAATCACAATTATTTTGATCAATATTGTAATCACAATTATTTATCAAACAATCTGTTTTTATTACAGTACTTTTAAACATACTATGTGTACAATTTACGGTGCAAAATGAAGCTTTAAATAATAATGTTTTAAAAATGAACCCAAGAATTTAAAATGTACCAAAGACTAACAAAATAAACACATTATTACATTATCACAAAATGTAAATATTGCAGACGATCAAATTTATTTCATTGTTGCAACAAAAATTGTGATCACGATTAAAAACCCATTAATTGTGCGCCTGTGACTGGATAAAATCGTGACTATTTTTTTGCATTTTGCTGACATTTTTCTGACAGGATATTTCCTATTTTTCCTGAAAGTGAAAGTCAGAACCTAGAGGAAGTTTCCATAAAGTATCTGAACAAATACAAACCTGAGGGGATTGTTTCCGAGTCGTTTGAGTCCAGACTCTTACACTCTGCGTCGGGTTTTTCCGCTGCCACTTCCTGTGGGACGATGAGTCCTGGGTGGGGGGCGAAGATGGCCGACGTCACCACGGCGTTGTGTGCTGGAAAACAATAATAACCATTGGTCCAAAGATCAAAGCAGTGAAGCTGGTTACCGTGGTTACCTTTGATCCCTTCCCAGAAGTCGTTGCGGTCCCGTCGTACAGATGTGAATTTGCTGAGGTCGTGATAAGTGCTCCAGATGTAAATATATTTATCCTCTGAACCGCTGACGATGAACGAATAATCATGGCTGTAGGAGAAACCAGTGTTTACATTACGTTTTTAATTCATTATATTAATTACTAGACATTTCAGCTGACCTTATTTAAATTCCAGGTGACGCCACGAGTGGTAATATGTTGTATATTAATCTTTTATGTGTTTTATCTTTGTGTTTTGGAGTCATTTAGTGTTTTTGTTTGATGTTATTTTGTCAAATTTTCTCTCATTTCATGTGTTTTTGGAGTCATTATTGTCATTTTGTATTTTTTTGTTCAAATTTTGTGTTTTTCAAGTGATTTTGTGTCATTTTTGTTATTTGGTGTGTTTTTGTTGTCCTTAAATTGTGTTTTTCTGTCATTTTGTGTATTTTTATGCATTTTTCTTGTCTGTGTGTATTTTTGTTGTCATTTTGTGTGTTTTTGTTGTCATTTTGTCAAATGTTCTCTTATTTCATGTATTTTTGGAGTTATTATGTTTATTCTTTTTTATTTAAGTACGGACAGTACATATCAATGAACATGTTATATTTTGTTCAGCGCTTTGAGATGACTTTGTTGTATTTTGCACTATATAAATAAAGTTGAATTGAAATGAACATTACATTTTTTTTAAATATGTCAGATTACAGCCATAGGCTAATTTCCATCTGTGTATGTTTGTTGTCCTTTTGTGCATTTTTCTCGTCTTTAAGTATTTTTGTTGAACTTTCATTGTGTTCTTGTCCTTTTATTGTGTTTTTCTGTCATTTTGTGCGTTTTTGTCTTTCTGTCATTGTCCATATTTTTGTTGTCATTTGATGTGTTTTTGCTGTTATTTTCTCTAACTTCATGTATTTTTGGAGTTATTTTGTTTACTTTTGTTGTCCTTTTGTGTGTTTTTCTCATCTTTGTGTATTTGTTGTCCTTTTTTGTGTTTGTGTATTTTTTGTTTCCTTTTTTGTATTTTTGGAAACATTTGTGTGTGTTTTTGGAGTCTTTGTGTATATTTGTAGTTGTCTTGCGTGTGATTTTGTAGTAATTATTTTTATCAAGCATTATCAACATTTAAAATAATGACCAATCTGAGAATTGTGTATTTTTGGTGTCAGTTTTGTTTATCTTTATTTTATTCAATGTGTTTTTGTTGTCGTTTTGCAACACTAGGAGTTGTGTTATTGTTGAGTGAGTGAGTGGGCGGAGCCTCACCTGAAGCTGGCCTTGATTTGGCTGCTGCTGTTGACGTAGCCTTTATACTTCATGGACAGAGACAAATCCCTCAGGTCATAGAGACGGATACGGGAATCATTGGAAGTCACTAAAATCTAAAAAAACAAACGTTACACACGTCAGAAACACACACGCACAAACACACACACACACACACAGACACACACACACCTTATTCTCTCCAGGCAGAGGCTCAATGCCTGTTATTTTACGACCCACTTTGTTTCTCCCTCTGGTCGACCTCACATGGATCTGGGTGTGATATTTTAGACGCTAAAAAACAAAACAAAATGTTTACATTAAAGGGTCACATGATCAACATTCATGTCAGCATTTTAAATAATGACCAATCTAAGAATTGTGTATTTTTGTTTTTATTTTGTTTATTTATTTTTTGTCTATTCAGTATGTACATTTTTCTATTATTTTTATGTATATTTATATTTATATTTTTATGTATATTTATATTTATTTTTAGAGTCATTATTGTGTGTACTTTTAGGGGGTATGCTACGACGCTAGATTTCCTCTTATCGTGCTACCTTCCAGGATTTAATCAGTGTGTGCTGGACTACGAAGCTCGCTAACGTCTTATGGAGCTAAATCACCATGGTAACCTATGCTGAACGGCTAGCATGGTCACGACCAGGTTTTGTTCTGGCTAGGATTTTAGAAAATGAGCTGTCCAATGAAAGGTGGTGTGTGAACATGTCACTGTGTGGATCTGATGTGACACTGACAGCTGTCACTCACATCAGATCAGATCCACACAGCATCGATGTCTAAATATTCTCTGCAATCCTCAATTAATATATGACTTCACTCATACGGGACACAGGCTTCATCAGCTGACTCTGTGAATCTGATTTTGTTGTCCTTTTGTGTATTTTTGGTCATTCTGTGTATTTTCCAGTGGTTCTGTGTGTTTTCTGTGTGTTCCACTCATACCTCAGTGTCATAGAAGATGCAGCGGCCATCGTAGGTTCCGATGACGGCGTACTTCCCGTTCTGGCAGAAGTTGGCGGCGGTGATGAGCCTGGTTTGACCGTCCACCTCGTTCCACAGCGCCACCTTCTTATCTGGAATGTTCCAGAGTCTCAGTTTTCCATCCAGAGAGCCGCTTAAAAAGTATCTGTCATCCTGGAGAACAACATGTTGATTATGGAGAGCTGTGTGTGTGTGTGTGTGTGTGTGTGTGTGTGAGAGAGAGTGTGTGTGTGTGAGAATGTCTCACTCTGGGGTGGAAAGCAATGGCTGTGACAAAGTCGATGTGCTGGAAGCAGCAGAGACACTCCCTCCTGGAGATGTGCCACAGACGCACCGTTTTATCCATGGACGAGGAAAGCAGGAAGAAGTTCTGCAGAGGAAGAGGAAGGTGAAATACGGGTGTGTGAGATGATGGACAAAGGAGGTGAAGCTCTCTCTCACCTTGGACCAGGACAAGTCCAGCAGGTCAGCTGTGTGACCTTTGTATTTACAGAAGGGAACGGGTCGGAAAGGTGCGTTTCTGTCCTCAGTGTCTGGATCCTCAGGGAGAGAACACGCCTGGAACACAGGGAGTGTATCAAGCTGAAAATCAAACATCCTCTTTTCAAAATAAAAGCATCTCTTCTTGTCTTCCATTAGTTGTTTTTGTAAATAGGGCTCTAATTTGAAGTTAACAGGAAGTTTAGTCAGTAGCACAATGGAGGGTCTCTGAAAATATGTGAAATGTGTGAATTAAATGCGTCTACGGGAGTTTTATGGATCAAATGAGCACATGTTGATATTCTACTTGGTCACTTTCTCACTTCAAATGTTTTCAGAACTTTCAAAGTAAAGGTGGAGAATCAACAGAGCTATTTAGCTTCAGTGTGAACAAGGTTTTTAACGTTGTAGATTCCAAATGCATCTTGGGAAACTTGGAAGTATACTTTAGTGGGAACGCTCATCGTCCTAATAGTATACAGTAGATTGAGATTGAGATTGTAGAGTATAGTACGTTAGTGTGACATTTATAACACAGACATAGTGTGGCCTCATAGATCAATGAATCAAAGATCAATTGCTCATTTGCTGTGTGTGTGTACAGACACTGTGTGTGTGTATCCCCGTCTGTCTCTGTGTGTGCGCGGACGTGCATTTACTTCTTATTGCTGTGCGTGTCTTCCTGCCTGACTGGGCGTGTCTTCCTGCGTCAGGAACTCCACCCATAATCAAGGCGGGTTTTTTAATTTCCCCCTAGTGGCAGGTCAGCAGAAAGCAGGGGTTTACCTGGTTCCTGTTTCCCTGTTTTCTCTACTCCACTAACTGGTTAGCTCATGGAACTGCACCAGAGGCTGGATCAAAGGTTGTCCTCTGAACGCAAACCAAGGAGATCAAAATATCAGCTGTCCTCCAACCATTCAGACCCAGTCCACCACTAAACCGTGTTGAACTCATCTTAAAGATCAAAGGCATTAAACGAGACTGTGTTGTTTCCTCATTGGACCGTCAGTATCAGGATTTTGGGGCGTGAATACGGCAAAAATAGAAAAAAGACTTCACTCACCCCAGGGTCGGTGTCAGATTTAGACGAACACAGACTTTCCTGAGACGGAGATGGGGAAACTCGACCTGAAGAAGCAATATTTAATATAGAAGAATACAATAATATGTAAAAACTATTACAGCAATGACTATTAAAGTTACCTTCAGTGTTGTACTTTATCCTCATGTTATTGAAATAATCAAAGGCCGTCTTTAACACCCAGATACGAACGACGTTGTCCTGTCCTGCCGTCGCCAGGAGTCGCCCACAGTGAGAGAACTTCATGGTCCAAACGGCTCCCTGAACACAACACAAACATGGAGGAGACGCCACCAAACGTCACAGTGGTCCTCACACCTGGATCGGTGAGTAAACAAACTGTGATCCCCTACTATGTGCTCGCTGCTCAGGTCCTGAACGACTTTGATCTGATCAAAGTCAAACGGGCCTTTGAAGCCGTGCGCTGCTTTGAACTTGGCGGGTCGCGTGTACGGCATGCCTTCGTCATCGCTCGACGACGGGTCGTCTGGATCTGTGTGAAACACTGAAAACAAACACATTCTCAGGGCAATGAATCACATTCAGCGTCAGAAGGAAAAAAAAATACATAAACTTAAAATAAGACAAAATATTTAATGTAAAGTCAACTTAAAATGATACTTAGGCACCGTTTCCATCCATGCTTTGCACTGACTCATAATATTCACTCTTCAGTTTAACAAAGGTTAAGTAGCTCTAGGTTAATTCATATTTACACTATTGACACTTTAACTTGTAAATTTTGTTATTTTGTCATTTATTTTGTCGATTTTTCTGTCATTTTTGTGTATCTTTGTAGACAGTTTATGTTACTGTAATTGTTTCATATATTTTAGTCATTTGGTAAATTTTTTGATTATTAGATTTCTGTCAATTTTTGTAGTCGTTTCGTCTGTTGTTGGAGTAATTTGTTATTTTGCAGATTTTACTGTCATTTTTGTAGTTGTTTTGTAGTCGTCTTGTGTATCTTTGTAGACAGTTCATGTTATTGTAATTGTTTCATATGTTGTGCAGTAATTTGGTATGTTTATGTTGTTATTAGATTTCTGTCATGTTTTTTAGTCATCTTGTCTGTTGTTGGAGTCATTTTGTGTATTTTTGTTATTATTTTGTAAATTTTACTGTCATTTTTGTACTTCTTTTGTAATTGTTTTGTATAGTTGTCGATCATTTGGTGTATTTTTGTTGTTTCATGTGTATTTTTGTTATTATTTTGTAGATTTTTCTATCATTTTTCTGTATTTTTGTAGTCGTCTTGTGTATCTTTGTAGACAGTTTATATGTTTTTGTAATTGTTTAGTATATGTTACAGTGATTTGGCATATTTACTGTATGTTATTAAATTTCTGTATTATTTGTGGTCGTCTCATCTGTTTTTGGAGTAATTTTGTTATTATTTTGTAGATTTTACTGTTTTTTGTAGTTATTTTGTATAGTTGTCGGTCATTTGGTGTATTTTTATTGATTTTTGTGCATTTTTTTGTCATTGTTGTGTGTTTTTCTAATCTTTGTTGTGTATTATTGTAGTTTTCTAGTGTATTGTTGGAGGCATTTTGTGGCACATGCACATTGGAGATGTGGACACGCTAAGCTTCGTACAAGTTGACATTTTCTAGCCTCAATAAATTCCTTCATCTTTGTAAAAAAAAAAATCCCCCAAAAAACAAAGAGAGACTTTTGATGATTCACAGAAATGATTGATTCAAGTTGAAATCTGTGGAATGAAATGTTTGCGTACCTTCATCGCGAACACTTTTCACCTTGTTCACCGCCTTCTCCCCGTACTCCTCCGCTAGGTGCTTCGCCTTCTTCACGGACTTGCCCAGGAATTTCTTTAACTGCGTTCTGTTGGGACATGATGGGGATGCGTCCATATGAATATTCATTGCATGACTTCCACAGAGGAGATGTCTGATTACGTTTTCTGTTTGAGTTTCCCTCCGTCCGTGTCTGTAAGTGAAGTCTGAGCCTTTTCGTCGTCGTCCGACTGCGCCGCGTCGTTCCTGAGAGAAAAAAAACACAACGAATCTGGGCATGAAAACAAGTGGAACACGCTCTCGTTCCTGGAGCCTCATTTATAAAACTGTGCGTAGGTAAGATCCCTTCAGATGGCGTACGCTAAAAACCAGGAAGTGCATACGCAAAAGAACTTTAAAATGTATATCAGAGGGCGTACGCACGTCCTACACCTGTTACCGTTTTTAAATGACAACCTACTCTCAGGTTGTCGCACATGAGAAAACGCTATGCTACGCCCATACGGTGCCTACAAAAGGTCATTCTCCGCCCATACGGTGCCTATAAAAGGTCAGGTGAATACAATTTTCAGGGTGGACGGAGGGGGAAAATGAGCAAATAAAACATATTTCACTCAATGTGAGGTGGAGATATTAATGGATGAGGTAAACACATGCAGGAGAGTGACATTTAGTGACAGTGAACATTAGGAATGACGAAAAGGTAGATCACGTTGCGTGAAAAAGAAACGGTCAGACATAGAAGTTGAGGAGAAAATGTGCATCACTGTCCACAGGAAGGGCGTCTGTTCAACAGGTGGTGGAAAGGGGCGGAGCTTACCCTCACAGACAAAAAGCTGGAGGATCATTGGGGATCCCCTCTGTGTTATAACGGAGGTTGAGGGGGACACAGATGCACTATATGCGCCAGATATGGGATTAAATTGTATTTCCTTGTTTCAAATAATAAAAATGAATACAGTAGATAATAAAACACATTTGAAAATGTAATTACAATTATTATTATTAATATAAAACTGTATTTGTAGGCGTGACTCACTCCCTGTGGCGTCAGGATCATTTTTTCCTCCTTCGTTTTTGCAAATATATCCTTCATATATGACGTGTATCAATTTCACAGAGCTGTCTTGAATTTCATCCTTCTCCTGTTGGGGGCGGAGTTTCCCGTTTCTCATGAATGTGTGCGTACGGCAGGGTCAGAGCTGCTTATCTCGCCCCGTCCCAAACGTTGCTTATAAGTGGCGTACGCTTTCATTTGTACGTACGTACGCAGCGTTCATAAATGAGGCCCCTGATGAGAACAGGGTTGTGCTCACGTGATGTACTCCTTGGTCCTCCTCATGATGTGCAGAGTCAGCGGGTTGATCCCTGCAGGAAGCTTTTCCTCGGCCTGAATCAGAGGAATCTCCTCCCCCGTGTCTAAGTTCTTGATCATCACACTGGCCAATATCTCCTGTTGGAACATGAGAGCGTCGCGATGAGCGTGAGTTCAAACGACTGAAGATTGGAAACAAAGTGGAGCTCTTACTTCGTCGGTCAATTCTCTGCCAGAGTTGGATCGAGGACGTTGAGGTCCTGGAGTTTGACTTTCAGTCTGAGACGACGTTGCTTCATCCTCGTTTTCCTACAAAATAAAATTTAAAACAACAATAGAACATAAAGCACCGTCTATTAGGGCTGTACATTGTTATGAATCTGACCCTACCATATGATTGACGATACGATATATCCCAAAACTAAACAATACGATATACATCACAATATCAATAACTACAAATGTCACCTTTGCAAGTAAATAATGGTATGAAATACAATTTATTTCTTTTTTTTTTTTTAACTTGTGAAAACAAGTAAATGTTAACCAACTGTAATTCAAGTACAAATATGTTTATCAAACTGTGAATTTTAATATTTTTCTCTCATTTTGTGCATTTCTGTTGTCATGTGTGTTTTTGGAGTCATTTTGAGTACGTTTATTGTTTTTTGTATATTTTCTGTAATTTTCGTATGTTGTGTTGATTTTTTTTTATTGGTGTCATTTAGTGTGTTTTTATTGTTTGTGTGTTTTTGGAGTCATTTTGTATATTTTTCTCTCATTTTGAGCATTTTTGTTTTGTGTATTTTTGCTGTCGTTTAGTAGATTCTTCTGTTAATATGTTCATTTGTGTAGTTGAAATGTTTGCTTTTGAGTACTTTTGTTGTTTTTTGTATATTTTCCCGTACCGTAATTTTGTGTTTTTCTTATTTTGTGTGTGTTTTGTTGATTTCAGTTTTTTATTGGCGTCATTAAGTGTGTTTTTGTTGTATAGTACATTCTTCTGTCATTGTGTGTATTTGAAATGTTTGCTTTTGGAGTGATTTTGTGTACTTGTTAACGATATTTTCCATCATTTTGTGTATTTGGATGGATGCTTCTCTCTTCGCGAATGCTTTTCAAACATCCACAAACAAACAAAACGAGTTTAAGTAGCGTTTAACTTTTGCTTCAACAACAGATTCAGATTCTGTTAAGTTCTTAAATTCTAAAAAAGTAACTACATACATCTATAAAAGTGTTCAATATGTTAATTAAATAAATCAACTTCCAGCTAAAATGCATTGAGGAGTGAGGTAGTTTAACAAGGTCTGATGGTGCGTTCACTGACACCTAGTGACTGGGCGTTTACGTGCTATGCATGTTAGCGCAAATTAAATGTTTTTTTTTTCATTAAAAAACATTATTAAAAACTTGATTTGGACATTTTTTTGGGATTGATACAATAATCGCGGGGTGAAATATTGCAATACATCGCCGGATTAGTATCTAATGTCATAATAATGACTGCTGCAGGTTCACCGACCTGTGCCGTCACCATCTTTTCTCCACTGGTGGCACTGGCCAGGTCCAAGGAATGCTGGAGCTCTTTGGTGAGACTCCTCACTGTGCTGCTGGGAGACAAGAGGCCGGATGGCTCCAAGGGGTCCACGCTGACCGGACTGACTGCCTGCACTGGACGTACAAACACACACAACCAGGAAGTCAACAAACAGTTCCAGCGTTAGGGCTGCCTAATGTTACACAAAGAGTTCATTTTCTAACTTAAAGCAGCTTAACTACAAAAAATATTCAAATTGTGCTTGTATTACATCCAAAAGTTGTTCTCATCCACTGCTGACGCCACATTTCTGTTGTTTTCAAGACTTGGCAGTTGTACCAAAACGATGGCGGATGCTGATGCTGTGGATTGCAGAAAACTTTCCAAAACGTAACGTCTCACGGAGTGACGTCATACCACTGGGAACGTGATAAACTAACAGGAACAAAAATGGCGTCAACTGTTCCCCTTTTCTGGCAAAGAAATGCAAGAAATTACAGTAAAAAAAAAAAAAAAAAAAAAAAAACACTTCTTAAAGCTGCAGTATGTAAGTTTTCTTTTGCCTAGTTTGGTCAAAAATCATTAATCACCTTTAAACATATTGTATTTCAAAGTGTTCTGAGGTTATACTGGATTATTAGCCCCTGCTGCTGCTAACGACCTCTGCCTGGCCAACAGTCTGAATGAGTTCTATTGTAGATTTGACAGACAATGGGACAGACCTGACTCCAACCCCCCTCACACCTCTGACCAGCCTCACTCCAACACCTTCACCCCCCACATCAAAGCTACAGTTTCACCCCAGCTGCCTACAGAGGCTCTCTCCCCTATCTTCCCCCCCTCCTCCCCCCCTCCTACAGAGACACCTTTCTCCATCAAAGAGAGAGATGTGAATAGACTTTTCAGGAGACAAAACCCCCGTAAGGCTTGTGGACCGGACTCTGTCTCTCCCTCTACCTTAAAGCACTGTGCTGATCAGCTGTCTCCAGTGTTCACAGACATTTTTAACACCTCACTGGAGACATGCACCGTACCAGCCTGTTTTAAGGCCTCCACCATCGTTCCTGTCCCTAAAAAGCTGAGGATCACAGGACTTAATGACTACAGACCCATCGCTCTGACATCTGTGGTCATGAAGTCCTTTGAACGCCTCATGCTCTCCCACATCAAGGACATCACCGACCCCCACCTGGACCCCCTGCAGTTTGCCTATAGATCCAACAGGTCAGTAGACGATGCTGTAAACCTGGCTCTCCACTTCATCCTCCAGCACCTGGACTCCCCAGGCTCCTACGCCAGGATCCTGTTTGTGGACTTCAGCTCTGCTTTTAATACAATAATCCCAGCTCTCCTTCAGGACAAGCTTTCCCAGCTGAACGTGCCAGACTCCACCTGCAGGTGGATCACAGACTTCCTGTCTGACAGGAAGCAGCACGTGAAGCTGGGAAAAACCATCTCTGCTCCCCGGACCATCAGCACTGGATCTCCTCAGGGCTGTGTTCTTTCTCCTCTGCTCTTCTCCCTGTACACCAACAGCTGCACCTCCTCTCACCAGTCGGTCAAACTCCTGAAGTTTGCAGACGACACGACCATCATCGGTCTCATCGCTGATGGAGACGAGTCCGACTACAGGTGGGAGACAGACCGGCTGGTGTCCTGGTGCAGCCAGAACAACCTGGAGCTCAATGCTTTAAAGACAGTGGAGATGATAGCAGACTTCAGGAAGAACCCAGCCCCCCTCACCCCTCTCACCCTGGGAGACTCTACAGTGAGCTCTGTAGAGTACTTCTGCTTCCTGGGGACCATCATCACTCAGGACCTCAAGTGGGAGCTGAACATCAGCTCCCTTATCAAAAAAGCTCAGCAGAGGATGTACTTTTTGCGGCAGCTGAAGAAGTTCAGTCTGCCAACAAAGATGATGGTGAACTTCTACAGCTCCATCATCCAGTCCATCCTCTGCTCCTCCATCACCATCTGGTACGCTGCAGCTACGGTCAAGGACAAGGCCAGACTGCAGCGTATCATCCACTCTGCAGAGAAGGTCATCGGCTGCAATCTGCCCTCCCTCCAGGACCTGTACGCCTCCAGGATTTTGAGGCGTGCAGGAAAGATTGTGGCCGACCCCTCCCACCCCGGTCATAAACTGTTTCAATCTCTCCCTTCTGGTAGGAGGTTTCGGTCCATCAGGACCAGAACCTCCAGACACAAAAACAGCTTCTTTCCCTCTGCCACCATCCACATGAACACACCCCAAGTCACCCACTGAACCCCCCCCCCCCCCCCCCCCGATCACCACCTCCACCAGCTTGATACCTGCTGCACTGTATATATATATTTATATTTATATTTATCCTATTTATCCTTTATTCTCTATCTATCCTTTATTTATCCCTCATCCTTTATATTTATCATTATTATTATTATTATTGATGCTGGGTTGTTCTTTGTTGTTTTTGTTTTTATTTCTTTTATTTCTTTTTGTAGCTTGTTTTGTGCACCAACCACCAAGTCAAATTCCTTGTACTGTCCTCAAAACTGTACATGGCAAATAAAACATTTCTGATTCTGATTCTGATTCTCTTGGCTCTATAGAATCCAGGAGAATGACGCAACTTTTCAGCCAATCAGAAATCTTTTTATAAACAGGGTGCTCCATGAGCTGTTTTCGGGCGTTACTATTGGCTGCTCGACTAAAGTTGATGCGCGTTCACGTCCTCTGTAGTAAAGTATAATGGCAGACAAAATGCTGAGAAGTCTCCATTGTGGCGTTTGGCACAACAGTTACACGGCAAAGCAAGAGGAAAAAAGAAAACTCTCCAATAACATGTAATAACGTCGCTACATTTGTCACTAGTCTCTATTGAGAAAAAAGTTGCTCAGAGCTCCACAGTTGTGTGCGTTCACGAGGATAGCGGTAAGGGACCATACGTTTCATACAGGGATGGGAGGGGGGAGCGTGGTTGTTTCTATACAAATCTACATACTGCAGCTTTAAAGAAACTTTTCCACTTTGTTGTTGTCTTTGCATTCTTATGATAAGTGTAGAAACAAATTTGCTGAGCGACAATTGAAACCTTTGACATTTGTTTGAATACGTTTTTGAGAATAACCTTTGGATGAAATACGAATACGGGTTAAAAAATGTGGTTTAGCAGCTTTAAAAGATGACAACATGAGAATAAATCATAGATGAAAAACCATCAAAGCCACAGCCTAAACCTCATGTAAAGATTTTTTCTTACATTCCCACATGAAGTTATGGATCAATGAAAATAGTAAAAAAAAAAAAAAAAAAGGACTATTTTTTCGTATTTTCAGGGCGTGTCACCCAAGAACCAATCCATATCTGTGCCTAATCATTAGTGATGTGAACAGTCTATGTTCATAGCTCTAAGCTGATCTAATTACAGGGAGCTGAGACATATGCTAAGTAGTTTACTGGAGGTCCAAACATGTTCCAGACCCAAACACACACACTTTTTCACTATTTAGAGGACCTGGCATGTCCACCAGATAATATGTATAGCAGATATTTTTCTATATTCTCAGAGAGTAGGTGGAGCTATATTAATATACCATATTACAGTTTCTTATGTGATGGAGTTCCTGAGATAATGGAAGCTGAAAATGGAAGAAAAATAAGCACAAAAACACTAAATTGTTCATATCTCAAGAAATATTCATCAGATCAAACTAAAAATATACAGTGTGTCTATTGAATAATTAAGGAACAATTAGTAAAAATTGTGAATTATTTTAGACAAGTGCATGGGCCATTATTTGAAATGTAATGTAAAGACCCCAATAACAATGATTATTACACTAATATGTTCCTCCTGCGTTACCTTCTAATCCACTTGGTCTCAGACTCTCCTGGGACTTCTTAGAGGGAAGGCTCTGCCACGAAGGTGGAGGTGGTCTGGGAGGAGGGGCTGCACTGGGAGGAGGAGGTCGTGAAGGCGGGGGCTTCTTTGTGCTCGCTACGATGTCCGGTTCCACAGCGAACTGTCGTGGAGGTTTCAGGGGCCCTGAGGATGAGTCGGAGTCGACCAGCGGCTCCATCAGAGGAACCTGGTCTAGGATGTCTGCAGGTCTCTGGTCCTGAAGGGGTCCGATGGTGCTGGTGATGTCAGGGGGTAGCCCGTGTGGTTCCTGCGACGCCGCCGCAGACGTCGTGTGATCAGGAGCAGGTACGGCCTCTTCTGTGTCCTGCTCCTGTTGTTCCTCTGACCTCTCCACAGCAGCAGCTAGTGCTGACTCAGCAGGAACCTCCTCAGCATTATTCTCTTCCTTTGGCCCCTGCTCCGCCCCCTGCTCCGCCCCCTCACTGGCCCTCACGTCTACTTGTAGCTTATCGAGTAGCTGAGCTATCTCAGCCACGCCTCCATCGCTTTCCTTCTGACTTTCCTCGATGATGCTGTCGATGATCTGTGAAGGACAGCAAATGGCGTTCAGGTACAATTACATTTTCAATTACCCATGTTCAATTACAATTATAGTGACCAGCATTTTTTCCAATTACAATTAAATTACAATTATTTTTTGTTTTCTGAAAGTCAATTACAATTACCAAAGTTTAACACATCTCCTTCACTCCTTCTGTTTCCTGTAAAGTGTCTGAGTTTTCTTTAAAAGCGCTATATAAAACTGATTTATTATCATAAATTATTATTAATAATAACTACAATTAATCATAATTACAGAGTCTAAAATAAATGACCTAATAAAACTTAACCTTCCTCCTTTGTTAGCTTTCTGTTAGCATCTCTAGCTCCTAAATCAGCTGTAAAATACATTAAAAACAAATATATATCATCTCATTTCTGTCCTATCTATTGGTTACATTGTTTGGCTTCCTAATCAATGAAAATATTGGTATTATTATATTTGGTGTGGGCGTCTGAGCCTTTTTTGTGTCAGTATACCCCGAGATTTATATATATTTTGAAATGGTAAAATGTGGGAAAGTTTGATATGAAACATATTTTAATAATTATGAACTACATATGTGTAGAACTGTACATATAGAACTGTAACATGGTTCCCCAGTTTTGCCTTAAATTACACGCATGTAAAAAAAACCAAAGATTTGATCAAACACATTCTACTTTAAAGCAGAGAATCATAACCTGTAGTGGGTCATCCTGCTGAGACTCAAACGAAGCTGCTCCAAGGTTCACGTCTGGTACAGTGTGTACTGATCTCTGTGAGAGCTGTTCACACAAACACACAATACGTCACTTTTACCAACTGTTATCACAGCAGGGACACAAATATGTATCTGATCTGAGGGCCACATTATCAACATTTATATTAGTATTTAGAATAATGACCCATTTGAGTGGTTTTGTGTACGCTCGCTCTCATTTTGTATGTTTTTGGAGTCATTCTCGGGATCAGTATTGACATTTTGTGTGTTTTTCTCATTACGTGTATTATTGTGTTCACAATGTGTGTTTTTATGTCATTTGGAGTATGTTGTTCTACTTTCTATGTTTTTGGTGTCATTTTGTATATTTTGTTGTCCCTTTGTATTTGTCCTACATTTTCCGTAGCAGTGTTGTGTATTTTCCTGTTAATTTCTGTATTACAGTTGTCATTTTGTGTGTCTTGGTTGTTCTTTTATATATTTTGGAGATTAATTTTTTGTAACAGTGTTTTCTGTCATTTTGTGTATTGTTGTTAATTTGTACGTTTTTGAACGCCATTCATGTATTATTATTGTCATTTTGCATATTTCTCTGTCATTTTATGTGGCTTTGCCATCTTTTTGTGTGGGTTAAAAGTAATTTTGTGTATTTTTCTGTCATTTTGTGTGTTTTTGTTCATAAATTGTACGTTTGTGTTAATAAATTGTATGTTTTTGGAGTCCTTTCATGTATCATTGTTGTCATTTTACATATTTCTCTGTCATTTTATGTATTTTGACTATCCTTTTGTGTGGTTTAGAAGTCGCTTTGTGCATATGTTTTAGGAGATGCACAAAATTCAACTGAGGGCCGCATGTGGCCCGTGGACCACCAGTTGCCCATGCCTAAAGTAGAGTTTGATTTTGTAATATCCTTTGCAGAAATCAATATTTAAGGTAAAACATGCTGTGCAGCAATATCAGCATTTTGGACAAAGTCCATTCATGAGTCCAACTAAACATCAGCTTTGTTTACTTTACATGGTTAAAAATGAACTAGTTTAACTTTAAGCACAGGTTAGAACTTAAGTTAAGATAATTATTCCCACTGCAGCAAAAACATTACCTTGTTTCAACAAAGCGTGGGTTGAAGCAAACATACCTGAGGTGAGGGAACGACAAACTTAGCAGGTGACCTGAAAGATAAAAACACACGTCGTGGTCAAACCAATTTTCTCACAAAAACTCAGACTTTCAACAAAATCCCTTGACAATAATATAACATTTATTGAATATATTTAGCATGAAAAATGGATTCTTCCGCTCAGTCTTAACCCTAGACTGACCAAATACACATGTGTGGAAAAGTGTGTGTGTTATTTTGACCTGAGGCTGAGGAATAGTCATGTGCTGAGTCAGGTCAGCTGACCTGTGTGGGTTTTAAAACTCAGCTGATCTCAGTGTGTATTTCTATCTATTGCTGGTTGTGATTATTTTTGTTTTATGTAATTCATTCATCCTCAGCTGTTTTATTATCTATTGCTGGGGCGTTAAAACTCGTTTTCAGGGTCCAAATCCAGTGTAGTTTGAGCTCAAGTAGAAATAAAGTGCAATTTTAACACTAATGTGCCCTAGTTTTCACTTCCTCTTATAACTGATGTCTACAGTTTGAAAGGTGTAAGATCAACACCTCGAAAAATCTATGATTTTGTGAAGAGTTTTGTGGGAAAATGCTAGAATTCAGAAAAAATTGTAACTTATTTCTACATTTTAAATTAAAATAAGACTGTAGTCATGTGATATAGGCACAAAACAAGGGCCAAACATTGTGTCATTTTATTAAATGTATGTATTCGGATAGATAAAGATAGCGAAAATTTAAATATTTGGTAATTAATGCAAAAATGTATGTTTCTTCTACCATTTTTCCTTTTTTTTCTGCGGGCCAAATTGAATGATCTAAAGGACCGGATTTGGCCCCCAGGCCTTGAGTTTGACATAAGTGATCTATTATAATGTAAAGCACATCATATTTGTTGTAACAAGAAAGCTTAAAGGTGCAGTCTGCAACTCTTATAAAAGTGACTTTTTGTCATATTTGCTAAAGCTGTCACTATGTAAAAACATCCTTATATTAAACTAGTAGTTTGTGTGAAAAAAAAACAAACTCATTAAGCCCCGCCCCCTGCTGCTCATGCTGCATTTGGCAGATTGCCAGAATGCACTGCGACCGAGCAAAAAGAACCAATCAGAGCCAGGATTGTGTTTGATGGACAGGCCCCATCCCTTTGGAGCTGGAGCGCCATCTTTTTTTACAGTGTATGGTCTGGAGGAGTAGAAGATTTAATTGGTGACTTTTCTGCTTGAAAGGTAATTACTGCTGCTTGATTTACATTATGTTTGATTTGTAATTGTTACACTAGAACTCTGTAGTGCATGTGTTGTTCATGTGCGCGCAGCAGCCTCTGTGTGGGCTGCTGTAAGTGACACTGTGTTGTTGCTGCTGCTGCTGAGGTGTGTGCACATACAGAAAGAGAGAAGCGCTGCAGTAATATGCTTTTAACAGAGCATGTTATATTACTGTGATGTTGCTGTCGTACTAACGTTAGCTTGTTAACTAGTCTGGGGGAGGGACTTTGGGAAGTTTGGAGGCAGGGCGAGAGAGCAGCGGGAGGGAGTGGGAGAGAGGGATCTGAGAGTTGCGAACTGCACCTTTAACCTTAAAAAACAGTTTGTGGTAAAAACTTGAAGGAAAAAAAAAAAGAAAGTGAAATTGTTTACATGCATGTACCGTATGTTCTTGTTCTTTGTTCTGAACAACCTGGATTAAACTGAACTGTTTTATAATTACATTATGGAAGGGTGTAGTCCTGATATTCCTGTGTTTAGTTCTAAATATGTCTGTGTATGGTAAACACTCCTTTTCCTGTTTAAACTGCCATGTTTTCCTACAGTGACCCACATTATTACGCCCTCTGAAGCTCACACTGACTGTGTTTTGATCTCATTCTGCTTACTCAGCATTCACAGGGATCCTAGTCCTTATCGAGGACACGTCAGAAAAAAAAGACATCATGTGACAACTCAGTTTATCACCCGACCGACAGCAAACCTAACCTGAGCACTTCTGCACCAGACTGTGAGCTCACCTTGATGGAGAGTTTTTAAAAAGAAACTCACTAAAATGTATTATTTTTGTAAGATAATCATTTTTTTAACATGTTATTGTGGTAGCACAGGTTCAGACAAGACTCATGTATTTGTATAGCATTTAATGTGTTAATAGATGTGTCCCGATAACTCTTTTTCATTACGATACGTTTCCAATATTGCAGCCTTGGGTATTGGCTGATACCGATATCAATCTGATACAATGTCAGCACTGATCATACACACTTTTATGACTTAAATTTACTCAAACAGAACAATATTGAGCAACATTAGAGATGAGAAAAACTGACCCATTTATTATCAACCAATGCGTTTTACATGCATTTTAACCTTAAACAGAAGAATATTCAACATTTGATTAAATTAAATAACAAATAACTGAAAAGGACACTACAAAAATAACCTTAATAAATCAAATTCCAAGTGTAAATTAACCACTAGTTTAAAGTAAATCATATTCTACAATGTATCAGCGTGCTCATATCAGAGATTTTAGATGCACGCCGATATAAACTGTTTTTTTTTTTTTTGCTGATATTGGTTCAGGATTCGGGATAATTTTAGTGCTTTTAGGACTGGGCCATATATAAAGATTCAAGATACATCAAGTTTTCTATTTTGACGATATAGAAAATTACAATATTGCCTATATTGATATATTTTATAGCTCGTTTTGTATTAAAATACTTGTTTAATGAGTTGCTGATTTCGCTTCTTCCCAGAACAGCATGAAATGCACAGTTAGATGGATTACTGAATGCGTCCTAACCCAGACCTTCCCTTAAACAAGCCACACTATAAAACTCACTCACACGTGCTGTCCCTTAGATGAGAAAAAGCCAAAAGTGGCACATATTTTGCAGCTGTTTGTTAATAAATGTGTGTGTGGCATTTTGAAAAATTGCAAATTTAACCATGAATTGTTGTTTTTTTTTTGGGGGGGGGTCTGACTTTATTTTAATTAAAAAATATCTAGATTTATATCGTATATTGACATGTTGAGAAAAGAATATCAAGATTTGAGTTTTGGTCCATATCGCCCAGCCCTAATACTGACCCATTTATTATGAACCACTGAGTTACATTCATTTTAATCCTAAACAGAAGAATATTCTACAATTGACTAAAAAAGATAACAAATAACTTAGAAGACACTAAAAAAATAATAGCAATATAGCAATTTTTTAAAAAGTGCACATTAACCACTAAAACATTCTACAATGTATCGACGTGCTCATATCCTAGATTTTAGATGCAGGCTGATATAATCTGATACTCATGTTTTTGATGATATCGATCCAATATCGGATTGGGATCTGAGACATTCTTTGTGCTTTACATGATTTAAAAGTGAAGCATTTAGTGTTTAAACATCTCCCTCTCAGTCATATGTAGAGAAAAAAAATAGATATTTTAATTTTGATTTTTTTTTTTAATGTTCCCATTGGATGCTGAATTCTCTGTGCAGCACAATAACTAGGGGTGTCCCGATCCAATATTGATATCGAATATCGGTCCAATATCAGTCAGAAAATGAATATCGGATTTTATCGGACTGCATCTAAAATCTCCGATATATATTATATGAATTAAATTGTAGAATACTGTAGATATTATGTTAAATGTTAAAATGTGTGTAACCAAATGGTCAATAATAAATGGGTCAGTTTTTCTCATATTTACTGTTGTTCTCTGTTTGAGTAACATCACTTGATCAAGCCTTCTCTAACATTCCACACTACAAAATAAGTCATAAAAGTATGTATGAATCATGTCTGATATCGTATTGGATGGATATCGGCCAATACGCAATGATGCAATATCTACATTGTATGGGAAGGTTAAAAAAAAAAAAAAAGTATCGGGACATCCCGAATAACAACTAAAATAAAAGCAGCTTCACCATGTTAGCTGTGAACTCTGGGCTCGACTATCTGACCTGAGTCTATAAAGCTGACAGACCTACTAGTTTCAGTTCATTTATAGCTGACTAACATCTGGACTAAACCCATTTAGACATTTAAACAGCAGCAGTAGCAGAACTTAAACAAAGAAATGCATTTAAACGTGTCCACTGAATGAATGAAACATTGTGTTTGCTTACACTTGAGGAGAAGGGCTAAAATTCACATCTTCTGTAGCATCGAAAAACTCCTCCGTGTCACTGGTATCTGACGCCATGCTAACGTCAGTTAGCTCTCCAGTAGCAGTGTGAAAGTCTCACCTAAACACACATACCAGCACCTCTGTTTTTAAAATAAATTTAACAACAGGCTAATGCTTAGCCTGATGTAAACAGCCACTTCCATAGCATTACGCTACAATATGCTAGTAGTAACCAACAGTGGTGCTAAATTAACGCTACTTCGCAGCAACCGTCGCTCAGCTCCAAATATGAGTCCGTTTAATCCACAGATCCAGGTCCACGCTAGAAACGGAGAAGGTCTACGATGTCCTGGACGTAGTTAACAAGCTGTCAGACTGTCTGAGGCTCGTAAACAAACATTAAAAGAAAACACACTTCACTAACAGTGGAAGAAGGGCGGGGCGCTTCTTCTTCTACTGATGTTACCTGCAGCCGCACGCGCTGCTCATACAACACCGCCCACTAGTGGACAAACAGCGTAAGCGAAAACACATTTATACGTTTATTAACCATGTAAAGCCTGAATCATGGTTGGGGTCAATTACATTTTTCAATTACAATACGTCTTCAATTATCCATGCTTGATTACAACTACATTATCAGTAACGTTGACCAGCATTTTGTCCAATTACAATTAAAATCAAAATTACAATTAAAAGTAAATTACAATTACGTTCTGAATTACTCAAGTTCAATTACAATTAATCACAGTTACGGAGCTGTAACATTCCTCTTGTGTTAGCTTTCTGTTAGCATCGCTTATTATAAATTAAGGCTCAGTTTTGACCCATGTCTTAAATCAGCTGTAAAATACACTAAAAACAATGTATAATCTAATTGTTGTTAGGCTTCCTTATCCATAAATATATTGGCATTAATGTCTTTGGTGGGGGTGTCTGAGCCTTTATCCCCTCAATTTCATTTTTTTTAAAACATAGAAATAATCAGGAGAACTGAAATGCAGTGGGAAAACGTGATATGAAACGTATTTTATTAGTTGTTAACTACGTATGTGTCAGCCATAGAACTGTAACTTGGTCCCACAGTTTTGCGTTTTAATTACATTTGAGTTTTTATATAATTTCCATGCCAATTACAATAACAAAGTCAATTAACTGAACTCAATTACAATTCAATTATAATTACAAAAGCAACAGAATTTCCAGTAATTTACAATTATAGTTTTAATTACGCCATAATTGTAATTATTGATCAATTACGCGATTACAGTTATATCTGACACCAACTCTGGCCTGAATTATTAAATAATTGACAGGCAAATCATTTGCTTGACCTGTAATTAAGTTAAAGTATTGTATTAATCAGACGGAAGCTTTAAACCTCCCTATGGATTCACTTTAATAGAATCTTTATTTCCATCGCCTGCTTTTAAGTGTGTGGTTTATCTTGTGCACACAGCAGTGAGGACATGTCAGTCTCCAAGTGCTTCTTAAAACCAACTTTATTTAGTAACGGAAGTTTTGAGCCAATGAGAAAAGATTGCCATACTGCTCAACCAATGAGAAGTTCGAATGCTACACTTCCCTTAAGTATGCGACGGCGTCATTGGTTGAATCTGGAAGGGGGCGGTTCCGTGGGGGTATAAGTGGATTTGAGGGCTTGGGAAGGGAAAACAAGGACGCTAGTTAACGTTGTCTCGCTGATGAAGGTATGAATTCTGTTTATTAAAAGTGTATTAAAGCTTTTGTTGGTGGTGGGGAGGCCATAAAGGATGTGGTTACGTCAGTGAGACGACAGGCTGTCAGTGTCAGACATCTGTTGGTTGGTGTTGAAGTCAAGCAGCCAAACCCTGCAACTCATGATAAGTAAAGCCTTCCAAGTCTTCTAAGATACCAATAATCACATAGTGCGTAGTAATGCTAACGTAACAATACAGAATATAGCGGGGAGTGACTAACTTGTCAGTGCTGAGGTTAGCCGATACGGCTATCATTGTTACAACAAGGCAGTCCACGTTCCGACATGTTTAGCTTAGCCGATTAGCATTAGCCTGTTCTCAGAGCACATCGGTGTACAGTAGTACAGGTTATAATGGCCAGAAAAGGAGCTGGTTACAAACGTTTTCTGTTCACATAACACTGTCGTTCATTGTGGGTGATAAAGAGTGCATTTTAAAACTTCTGTGATGACTTTTAGCTAACTGTCACATCGGTTTTCACCCAGGGTGTGCTTAGTTGGTGGCTGCTCTGAAAGCTAACACACTTTCTTTTTCCTTGTCTGTCAGAATACTCTCTGTCCTGTGGGTTTGTTACACAGACACGAATTATTATATATGTTTCATAGTTTGTATATCAGAAACCTCTGTTGTGCTCACATAATTTACGGAAGGCTTAAGTTAAGCTACAGAGTTGCAATTGTAAGCATTAAAAAGAGATTTTCAGCACAGAAGGAACTTATATGTATAATCATCTGCTATATTTAAGTATTTTTAGCCTAAATTAACACAACAATTTCGTCACATGATCCAAGCCTCAGCAGCACCGCCCATTCACCTTGCCATCAACTCCTGTAGGACATTAACATCCAAAATAAGCAGCATGACAATGTACCAAGACACACTGTGCATGGGCTTAGTTAGTGTTGCAAGGCACATATGTCAAACTCAAGGTCCGGGGACCAAATCTGGCCCTTTAGAGCAGCCTAAACCCCTTTGGTCAGGTATCATTTAGCTCTTAAAATACTTAAAGTACATGTCTTCTTTTTGTAATGTACAAGATCTCTGAAAACATTTGATGTTTGTTCTAAATGTTTATAATGACCGAAGAAATAAACTACTTTTACGACATAGGCAACTGGCTGCCCGGGGGCCACATGCGGCTCTCGGTCTAATTTTATGCGGCCCCCAAAGTAAATGTACAAAATGACAGAAAAATACACAAAACAAGAGCCAGAATATATTAAAAAATACATAATTGCAGGAAAATACAGTAAAAAAACAAGATTAAAAAAAAATACAGAAAATACTCCAAAAACACACAAAACTACTACAAAAATAAACAAAACAACAACAATGATACACAAAATTACTCAGAAAAATATACAAAATTAATCTGAAAAATATCCAAAATTACAGAAAACGGCAACAAAAGTACTCAAAAAGACAAGAAAAACATGAAAAATTACTCTGCAAACCCACAATACTATCAAACAAGCAAACTGTCAACAGAAATACACAAATATTACAAAAAATGTAAAATGGCACAATATGACTCAATGACACAATAAAACATCTATTTTACAGGAAAAAAAATACATAAAAGGACCACCGAAATGCACAAAATGCCTCACAATGAGCAAGACAACCACAAACATACACAAAATGACAGAAAAACACACAATTACTATAAAAACTCATTGTTCTTTCCTGTATTCATGCTCCGATTAGTCCTTATTCTAAAGGCAGTGGCTATCCGTACGGTTGTTGTATCAATATGCAGACGTTCTATTCGTACGCAGCACCCTTATTTGGCCAGTTTAGGTCACATGACTAAGACTAAACCTTACCCTAAACCTAACCCTAAAAAATGTTGCGATATTGGCTTATAACCTAACCCTAAGACGCTACATACTTGTACTTTGGTAACTGTACCAAAAGCACTGGGGGTTGGCCGTATGCGAACCGTACAACTAGACACTTTATTCACAATTAATACAAGAAAATCCTTCAATTTTCTTCAAATTATTTTCCCAAATTACATAAAAATAAATCACAAAATCAAATACATTTATGTGAAGATCGTGCATGGACTGATATCTGTCACTTATTGCTTTGATATTATCATATTTGATCATTTATTTATATGTGGAAGTGCAAACTAGAGCACAATAATGATGAAATTACTAATTTTTCCACCTATAATTTGTGGCCCACTCAACATAAACTGCTCCGTATTTGGCCCTGGGACTAAAATGTACTAAACTATGAATGAAAGGTTTTCCACGTGGGTCAACATCTGTTTTCTGATGGTTTATTTTTACAGTTTTTATTGAACTAAGTTATGATTCTGAGTTTCTTGGTTTAATCTACACGTGGGTGTCAAAACTTCATTACAACAATAGATTCACTGAACATTAGACACATTTTTTTCCATGTCGTCACCTCTGTGAAACTTGATGTTCCAGTGAGTTTTAGTACTAAACCTGCTCTCCAAATGTTCCGAAAAACATTTTTTTATATTGATTTTTAGAAAGTAATGAATTATGAACATTGTAGCCCTTATATTGGTTAATCCAGGGGTGTCAAACTTATTTCAGTTCAAGGGCCACTTACGACCCAGTCAAGTGGGCCGGACCAAAAACAAATCCATGTTTTTGTCAAAGAAAAAGCAACAAATTCAATAAAAATCTTGAATGTTCAGCAATTGGTGGAAATTCCTTAACTTTGCAACAAATGTTCTCAAAATTTGCCAGAATTCTGTGAGATAATTTGCAAGAATTTTACAGGTTTTAAAATTGATATCCATTTATTATTACTATCAGTGTTTTTCAACCATTTTTGAGCCAAGCTACATTTTTTAATTGTAAAAAATCCAAAGGCACACCACCAACCAATAATAATATATAAGCAACTTGTATCAGATACTTAAATGTCCTTTTATTTATTCATTTTTATTTAATTTGGTGAGATTTGACGAACAATTTCAACAACAATTTACAATTGAATTAGTTCCACAAAGATTCATGTTTTCTTTGTCATTTTCACTTTCTCCTGTGGGCCGACTTGGATGCTCCGAAGGGCCAGGATTTGGCCCCCAGGCCTTGAGTTTGACACGTTAAGGTTAAACCATAAATAATAACACAAATCTGTATTCATCTGTCAGAAGTCGGTTTCTCTTCATGATGACAGTGTTTGGCAACTGTGTTCTTCACCACTTGTCCAGCTCACATTGTTGACATTACTATGACCTCACACACACACACACACACACACACACTCACTGGAGACACTTTCTCTTCATGTAACACGACCCCCAGAACAAAACTGAACAAGGGGATTAAAATGGAAGGAATACATGATTAGGGTCATCAATTTTCCATTAAGAATGTCCCTAATTCCCTTTCAGGGTTACCTATG